>NW_027450162.1:0-47511 GCF_964194025.1 Convolutriloba macropyga | reverse complement strand
AAATCAAGAAAAAATCAAGAAAAAATCAAGAAAATCTGAAAAAAAAAACTTTGAAAATCAACGAATGCGATTGAAGATGGAAGGACTAATAAGTTGATTCAATAAATTGATTCAATAAATTAATAATTAATAGTTTTCTACAAATTTGTAGATTCAAGTATTGCAATCTTTAATATTTTTTTTCCAAGTCTAGGTCTTAAGTATAGAATTCTAGGATTTAAGACGAACGGATACCGTATAAATAAGACGAACGGTTATCTTGTAAGATTCTTTTAAGACGAACGGTTATCTTGTAAGATTCTTTTAAGACGAACGGTTATCTTGTAAGATTCTTTTAAGACGAATGGTTATCTTATAAGATCTTGTAAGGCGAATGGCTATCTTGTAAGATTCTTGTAAGACGAATGTTTATCTTGTAAGATTCTGTCAGAAAATCTTGTAAGACGATGCATCCTCTTATAAGATTCTGTCAGAATCTTGTAAGATCTTACAAGATAACCATTCGGAGTTGTCCCGGGTCAGCAAAGGAAACGCGTTCTGATAATTCTATATTCTGATGTTACTGATCAAAAACTTTAAAAAATCATCGGAGTGTATAGCCTCTTTCAGAGCATTCATGTTGATCTATCTAAATTCAAGGGTAGAGTGGTCGAGGCTAAACATTGCAAAAATTGTAAGAAATGCGGTGAATACGTTTAAGGGTCGTAACAATTGCGGTTTTTAGCGCTGAATGCGGTGAAAATTAAAATATCACTGCAAAGAACTGCAGATCTTACGTCGGTCGACCGTTTAAACTCGATGTACACTTTTTTCTTTCTTGTGGTGAATATTTTTAAGATTTGTGGTTATTAGTTGTGAAATTCTTCAGTTTAAAAAAATTCCCGTTGGTAGCGGTGAGTTATTTTTTCTCTTACAGAATTTCTACGCATGTTTTTCGATGATGTTGAAAGAATGTGATTTAAATTTGAACGAAATATCATAAAAGTAGGTGACAGCTGGGAGGCTGTGGAAGAAAAAGTGCCTGGCTTGCAGGAGTTCAGAGGTTCAAACCTATGTATGTAGATTTCTTTAATGTAAGAATTCCGGTAAATGCAATGGAAACAAAAATTTTGCCGCTAAAGAGCGCAAATCTTACTGAACTTCGCCGCTAAAAACCGCAAATCTTACAAAAATTTACCACTAATCTAACCAAATTTCACCGCTTCTACCGCATTCATCACTAAAGGAGGCGGGTGCTTTGCGGTGAAAATTTGATGAAAAAACTGCAATTCTAACATTACTTTTTCGACAAATTATCGTTCCGGGTATTTTTCTCTAACGCTCTATTGTTGAAAATTTCATATCTATAAATTCAGTGTTCCGTTTTGTAATTGTTATTAGCTGTCAGCAGGCGGTGGCTCGCACCTGAGTAAATTGATTATACTTGGTAGATCTGTAATTAATTAACCGTCATTAGAAATTTTTACACATCCAAGCTGAACTGGCAAAAAATTAACCGGGCCAAAAGCCGAAATCAGAATTTCAAACGAACCACTAGTTATAAGTAATGTGTGGTTGGGGTCTACAGGGACATCGGAGGGGAGACACGTAAGTGCTATCCAAACACCTAATATTAGGTCAAATTAATAAACCCCCCACCCCTACCCACCCCCCCCCCCCCACCCGAAAGCTTACCTGTGCATATGTGAAGTTCACGGATCTGTCCAATCAAAATCGCGTCTCCACAAGGTGTTGTTGATCCAATTACGGATGACACAAGGAACGCGTAACCAATTCCAGCTGATAAGTTACCAACTGTAATGTCAGTTGAAGCGTTTTGGGCGTAAATTGGGTCAAGAAAATTCTCGGGTATTGGAGAGTAGGAGGGGTATAGAAGGACATCGGCGAGTGCGTAGGTGTCTGACGTCAGCATTTTGTCACCTCGAAGTGTAATTGAAGTCTGATTCACCTCTACGACTGTTGTTTTGTTGTCGGAATGTATAAATGGTTGGTTTGGAGCTGAAAAGAAAACCTATTCTGGTTTTGAAGAAATGTTTGGTTGGGTTTCACAGGGTTTAAATACCTTCCCACTTGAGAGGTCACCATATGACAGGTGACCAATATGGGGTATGAAACTACCGTGGTCAACCCATATCGAGGTCGAGGCGTAAATGGCAACAAGGATGCTCGTGAATGTGCGTTCGCACATGATGTTCCAACCCGAGCTCATCTACAATTTTGACTTAATTGTCAACCAAATGAAGAGATAATAAAACTAGATGTTTGAGTTTAAAAAAACCTTTAAGAACCTAACTACTTATTGAATTACATAATGCCATACCTCATTACAGCGCTGACGAGATCTTTCATTGGAAAAACTACGAGAAAATGAAAACAAACAAAAAAGAAGCAAAAACAAAAATTTCACGGCAAAAATTAAATATCTAAATTTGAACGCACCTAATAACAACGCCAATATGCAATCGTATAAAACCTCTACTGCACAAATTTACTTTGTTCGTACTATACAGCAGATGGCAAATTTCTTTAATGAGACTAGGTAACAATGTCGACAAAAGGAAAAAATAAGGCGAAATTGAAAAATCAATCATCATTTTTTAATCCAAACAATTTCAAAAGTCTTAAAAATCATTAGCTTTTAACGAAATAATTCTGAATAAATTTATTAAACATTCACTATGGAATC
This sequence comes from Convolutriloba macropyga, assembly GCF_964194025.1. Lineage (NCBI taxonomy): Eukaryota > Metazoa > Xenacoelomorpha > Acoela > Convolutidae > Convolutriloba > Convolutriloba macropyga. Next base: position 44,825 of record NW_027450162.1, on the reverse strand, counting down.
AACAAGACCTATCGTTGGCTAGATTAAGCCATGGGAACGGACTACAGAAGCAGAAAACTCAAAAATTAAACAATTTGCATTAAGACAATTTATTGAAGCCATTAAAATCAATAGCTATTATCTGAATACTATGCATTCTTCCTTCCATTTTCATTCATAATAAGGCAACAAAAATTATACGCGAATGTGCTAAAAGAAGAGAAAAAGAAACACCAGTACACCACTAAAACTTTTATTTAAACGCATATTGTCCACAAACAAAACATCAGTTAGGACATGATATCACTCGACATTTAGATTTCTCGAATACAAGAGATTGAATGAGACCTCTCAATGATGAAAATAAGCTACAAATTGACGAAAAAAAAACAACAAAAAATAAAAAGTTTGAAAAATCGTTGAAAATGTATAATATCTTAAACTTTGAGACTATTCGCTATAAATGACTGCATCGAACATCAATCCTTGAATACTCAATTACAAGCTTTTGAGACCGGTCAGCTTTTTACGCCTAAAATAATAGGCAAAAACCGCTAACTAAAATAAACTTGAGCGGGAAAAGCGTGGAAGCCTTTAAAAAACTACTTTTCGGTAATGAATTTTCTATCATCCATTAATTTTTTAACAGCATGAGATTTTTTTTCGATATGACTTCAAAATATCAATAAATATGAAGAAATACATTAAAACCACGAAATTTATGAGAAAACCGGTAAAATCAACGCAATTAAACTCTATTGCTTTAAAGGAAAAGCAATATAAGCGCCCGATGGGAGCATAAGAGTTATGCTTCGATGGGACAACAAGAATGTTTCTCATTGAAAAGTCATTGATAAAAGATTACAATAAGTCATTGGCCAAGAAAAAAACAACAAATACAGGCAAAATCCAAAAATTCAGTAGAATAGTGCAAGAAGAAAGTGTCAAAGCCATTTAAATCATAAGCTTTTCTTTGAGAACTTTATCTATGATCCATTGAACATCCTTTCTAAGCTAATTGGAACTAACACTAGTAGGATTATGTGAAAATATTTCAGAAGAACCAAAAACAAATCCAAAAATTTTCCAAATTTCCAAAAAATTTATTAAGACTCGCGCATGGATTTTATCAAACCAATAGTTAGAAGATAAAGCCGCAAATTAGGTTTTTTTGTTGAAGTAGGAAAGAAGTAGTTCCGGTATTTGTTGAGACGTTCTTACAGTCCATAAAGATAAGTTTGGTTAATGTTCAAAAAATGTTTTTTTGAAAATTTTTTTTGAGGTCGTAACAGCCATTAAGTTCAATAGCTTTCAAGAAAAGTCAATGGGTAGGCTAAGTCACGAATCGATAGAATGAAAAAGATGTTTGTCATGCATGGGTAATCAATAAGATATCACAATAGGTCTTATGACTATGAGAACAAAAACAAATACAGAAACCAATAATACATTAGAAAAGTGCGAGAAGAATGTGTGGCAGCCATATAAACCATATCTTTTTATCTAAAAGTTTTATCTATGCACTTTTAACACCTTCTCAAAACCATTGGGAGCTATCAATATAAGGATAATGTGATAAGATTTCAACAGGAACCAAAAATACAAAAATATCCAAAAATTTAAATTTTTTTTGAAATCTTGTGGCTTCGAAACCATAAAACCAGGAGTTAGAAAAAACGGTTACCAAAAGAATTTAGATTGCTGTAGATGGAAGGGAAGGGGTTCTAGTCATTACTGAGAATTTCTTACAAATCATTAAAATAACAACTATGAAAACAACAACGAATACAGGCAAAAACCAAAAAAATCAGTAGAAAAGAGCGAGAAGAAAGTGTCGAAGCCATTTGAACGATGAGTTTTTCTTTGAAAATTTCATCTATGATCCATTGAACGTCTTCCCAAAACCAACGGGAGCTATCCAAATTAGGATAATGTGATAAAATTTCAAAAGGATTCAAAAACACAAAAAATCCAATAGTTTTAAAATTGTTTTCGAAATCTTGTGGCATCAAAGTCATAAAACCAATAGTTAGAAGACAACGCCGGTGAACAGATTAGTTTTGGTTGCAGTATAAAGGAAGGGGATCCTGTCAGTACTGAGGCTGACTTGCAGTTTACAAAAATTAAGTTTATGATCGGTTAATGTTTAAAAAAAAATTCGAAAAAATATTTATGAACTCTTAACATCCATTAGCTTTCCAATAGAAGCACTGAATAGCTTCACTTATGCTTATTAGGAAACACTGCACTTTCAGTCAGCGATTCTATGCCATAGGACTCCACAATTCAAAAAAACCTCGAAAAGAATATCTTCATTAAAAATTACAAAAGCTCAGAGTCGAAGCCATAAAAAACATGTGCGATTACTTGAAAACGTGTTTATTGTTCTTTAGGCTTCATTTTACTGTAAATCAGGTTTATTATTAACCAAACACCGACATGATAAGTGACCAGTCTCTAGGTGATCTAAAAATATGAAGTTTTCTAAAAAAAAAAGCTTTCAAATAGAATTTGAATTATTTTTTATAGTAAACTTCCCTATGGGACCAGAACTAGTCTTTTTTTATCACCTTTCGTGTATTAGGAATACGAAATTGATTCACTTTTTTGCGTGAAATGTAATTTTGAATGAAAAATTTGTAAACAAAATATCAAAATTTGAAGAAAAATTACACTAAACGTGAACGAAATCATACCAAATATCACGTGTTCACACAAAACTTCAATCCTCGGTAACTCCTCGAAAAATACGAAATTCACGAAAATCTTTTTAATTTCAAAGTCTAGGCGGGACGAGCTTTTTAATGATACCACTCACATTTCTCTACGATGAATATATCGATCGGACAAAATTGACTGAACAAAAAAAACCAGTTGAGTATATAGTTCCTTCCCCCACAAGTGGGGTCGGAACAATAAGACATCTCTTTATATTTGGATGACAACCGTTGGATAGTCCTGAAAAGCGTTGAACGCTTTTCAGTTGCTCTAGGGGAGACGAAATGGTTTTCTTGGAAAATTCTGCCCAAAAATGGTTATCTTTCAATAGTCTGGCAGGATCTGACAGAATTTTGCAAAATAACCATTTGGTTTCGACCCGGGTATGCCGATAAGTTCGGAAAACGCCAAATGATTTTTACCGATTTACTTTTAACTGTATTCATGCGCTTCGGCAACGTTTTCAAAATCTTATTCACCATTTTCATCGCATTTTTCAGACCCATTTCAGCACTTCCGCAACCTTTTCACTATTTTTTTTGTAAGTATTTCAGCGGTAATTGAAAACATTCCCAGCAACTAGTAAATCAGGGTAAATTTAAAATGTACCACATTGTTTTGAGCGCTAAGCCGGCACTTTTTCAGCATCAAATTAATAATTTTTCTGCAACTATTGAGTTAGAAAAAACGGTTACCAAAAGAATTTAGATTGCTGTAGATGGAAGGGAAGGGGTTCTAGTCATTACTGAGAATTTCTTACAAATCATTAAAATAACAACTATGAAAACAACAACGAATACAGGCAAAAACCAAAAAAATCAGTAGAATAGTGCGAGAAGAAAGTGTCAAAGCCATTTAAATCATAAGCTTTTCTTTGAGAACTTTATCTATGATCCATTGAACATCCTTTCTAAGCTAATTGGAACTAACACTAGTAGGATTATGTGAAAATATTTCAGAAGAACCAAAAACAAATCCAAAAATTTTCCAAATTTCCAAAAAATTTATTAAGACTCGCGCATGGATTTTATCAAACCAATAGTTAGAAGATAAAGCCGCAAATTAGGTTTTTTTTGTTGAAGTAGGAAAGAAGTAGTTCCGGTATTTGTTGAGACGTTCTTACAGTCCATAAAGGTAAGTTTGGTTAATGTTCAAAAAATGTTTATTTGAAAATTTTTTTTGAGGTCGTAACAGCCATTAAGTTCAATAGCTTTCAAGAAAAGTCAATGGGTAGGCTAAGTCACGAATCGATAGAATGAAAAAGATGTTTGTCATGCATGGGTAATCAATAAGATATCACAATAGGTCTTATGACTATGAGAACAAAAACAAATACAGAAACCAATAATACATTAGAAAAGTGCGAGAAGAATGTGTGGCAGCCATATAAACCATATCTTTTTATCTAAAAGTTTTATCTATGCACTTTTAACACCTTCTCAAAACCATTGGGAGCTATCAATATAAGGATAATGTGATAAGATTTCAACAGGAACCAAAAATACAAAAATATCCAAAAATTTAAATTTTTTTTTGAAATCTTGTGGCTTCGAAACCATAAAACCAGGAGTTAGAAAAAACGGTTACAAAAAGAATTTAGATTGCTGTAGATAGAAGGGAAGGGGTTCTAGTCATTACTGAGAATTTCTTACAAATCATTAAAATAACAACTATGAAAACAACAACGAATACAGGCAAAAACCAAAAAAATCAGTAGAAAAGAGCGAGAAGAAAGTGTCGAAGCCATTTGAACGATGATTTTTTCTTCGAAAATTTCATCTATGATCCATTGAACGTCTTCCCAAAACCAACGGGAGCTATCCAAATTAGGATAATGTGATAAAATTTCAAAAGGATTCAAAAACACAAAAAATCCAATAGTTTTAAAATTGTTTTTGAAATCTTGTGGCATCAAAGTCATAAAACCAATAGTTAGAAGACAACGCCGGTGAACAGATTAGTTTTGGTTGCAGTATAAAGGAAGGGGATCCTGTCAGTACTGAGGCTGACTTGCAGTTTACAAAAATTAAGTTTATGATCGGTTAATGTTTAAAAAAAAATTCGAAAAAATATTTATGAACTCTTAACATCCATTAGCTTTCCAATAGAAGCACTGAATAGCTTCACTTATGCTTATTAGGAAACACTGCACTTTCAGTCAGCGATTCTATGCCATAGGACTCCACAATTCAAAAAAACCTCGAAAAGAATATCAAAATTTCATTAAAAATTACAAAAGCTCAGAGTCGAAGCCATAAAAAACATGTGCGATTACTTGAAAACGTGTTTATTGTTCATTAGGCTTCATTTTACTGTAAATCAGGTTTATTATTAACCAAACACCGACATGATAAGTGACCAGTCTCTAGGTGATCTAAAAATATGAAGTTTTCTAAAAAAAAAAAAAGCTTTCAAATAGAATTCGAATTATTTTTTATAGTAAACTTCCCTATGGGACAGAACTAGTCTTTTTTTATCACCTTTCGTGTATTAGGAATACGAAATTGATTCACTTTTTTGCGTGAAATGTAATTTTGAATGAAAAATTTGTAAACAAAATATCAAAATTTGAAGAAAAATTACACTAAACGTGAACGAAATCATACCAAATATCACGTGTTCACACAAAACTTCAATCCTCGGTAACTCCTCGAAAAATACGAAATTCACGAAAATCTTTTTAATTTCAAAGTCTAGGCGGGACGAGCTTTTTAATGATACCACTCACATTTCTCTACGATGAATATATCGATCGGACAAAATTGACTGAACAAAAAAAACCAGTTGAGTATATAGTTCCTTCCCCCACAAGTGGGGTCGGAACAATAAGACATCTCTTTATATTTGGATGACAACCGTTGGATAGTCCTGAAAAGCGTTGAACGCTTTTCAGTTGCTCTAGGGGAGACGAAATGGTTTTCTTGGAAAATTCTGCCCAAAAATGGTTATCTTTCAATAGTCTGGCAGGATCTGACAGAATTTTGCAAAATAACCATTTGGTTTAGACCCGGGTATGCCGATAAGTTCGGAAAACGCCAAATGATTTTTACCGATTTACTTTTAACTGTATTCATGCGCTTCGGCAACGTTTTCAAAATCTTATTCACCATTTTCATCGCATTTTTCAGACCCATTTCAGCACTTCCGCAACCTTTTCGCTATTTTTTTGTAAGTATTTCAGCGGTAATTGAAAACATTCCCAGCAACTAGTAAATCAGGGTAAATTTAAAATGTACCACATTGTTTTGAGCGCCAAGCCGGCACTTTTTCAGCATCAAATTAATAATTTTTCTGCAACTATTGAGTTAGAAAAAACGGTTACCAAAAGAATTTAGATTGCTGTAGATGGAAGGGAAGGGGTTCTAGTCATTACTGAGAATTTCTTACAAATCATTAAAATAACAACTATGAAAACAACAACGAATACAGGCAAAAACCAAAAAAATCAGTAGAAAAGAGCGAGAAGAAAGTGTGGAAGCCATTTGAACGATGAGTTTTTCTTTGAAAATTTCATCTATGATCCATTGAACGTCTTCCCAAAACCAACGGGAGCTATCCAAATTAGGATAATGTGATAAAATTTCAAAAGGATTCAAAAACACAAAAAATCCAATAGTTTTAAAATTGTTTTTGAAATCTTGTGGCATCAAAGTCATAAAACCAATAGTTAGAAGACAACGCCGGTGAACAGATTAGTTTTGGTTGCAGTACAAAGGAAGGGGATCCTGTCAGTACTGAGGCTGACTTGCAGTTTACAAAAATTAAGTTTATGATCGGTTAATATTTAAAAAAAAATTCGAAAAAATATTTATGAACTCTTAACATCCATTAGCTTTCCAATAGAAGCACTGAATAGCTTCACTTATGCTTATTAGGAAACACTGCACTTTCAGTCAGCGATTCTATTCCATAGGACTCCACAATTCAAAAAAAACCTCGAAAAGAATATCAAAATTTCATTAAAAATGACAAAAGCTCAGAGTCGAAGCCATAAAAAACATGTGCGATTACTTGAAAACGTGTTTATTGTTCATTAGGCTTCATTTTACTGTAAATCAGGTTTATTATTAACCAAACACCGACATGATAAGTGACCAGTCTCTAGGTGATCTAAAAACATGAAGTTTTCTAAAAAAAAGCTTTCAAATAGAATTCGAATTATTTTTTATAGTAAACTTCCCTATGGGACCAGAACTAGTCTTTTTTTATCACCTTTCGTGTATTAGGAATACGAAATTGATTCACTTTTTTGCGTGAAATGTAATTTTGAATGAAAAATTTGTAAACAAAATATCAAAATTTGAAGAAAAATTACACTAAACGTGAACGAAATCATACCAAATATCACGTGTTCACACAAAACTTCAATCCTCGGTAACTCCTCGAAAAATACGAAATTCACGAAAATCTTTTTAATTTCAAAGTCTAGGCGGGACGAGCTTTTTAATGATACCACTCACATTTCTCTACGATGAATATATCGATCGGACAAAATTGACTGAACAAAAAAAACCAGTTGAGTATATAGTTCCTTCCCCCACAAGTGGGGTCGGAACAATAAGACATCTCTTTATATTTGGATGACAACCGTTGGATAGTCCTGAAAAGCGTTGAACGCTTTTCAGTTGCTCTAGGGGAGACGAAATGGTTTTCTTGGAAAATTCTGCCCAAAAATGGTTATCTTTCAATAGTCTGGCAGGATCTGACAGAATTTTGCAAAATAACCATTTGGTTTCGACCCGGGTATGCCGATAAGTTCGGAAAACGCCAAATGATTTTTACCGATTTACTTTTAACTGTATTCATGCGCTTCGGCAACGTTTTCAAAATCTTATTCACCATTTTCATCGCATTTTTCAGACCCATTTCAGCACTTCCGCAACCTTTTCACTATTTTTTTTGTAAGTATTTCAGCGGTAATTGAAAACATTCCCAGCAACTAGTAAATCAGGGTAAATTTAAAATGTACCACATTGTTTTGAGCGCTAAGCCGGCACTTTTTCAGCATCAAATTAATAATTTTTCTGCAACTATTCCCGATCAAGAATGGTGCGATGGAAATGCTTAAAGTTTACTGAAAGTAATGTGGAGATTTTTCTGAATTAACGCTTAAAATGTTATTGACAAGTGTTGAAATAGGGCTGATATCGGGTGTCGGGAAGTGCAGAAATACTCTCAAAACAGTAGTTATAAATATATTTAGAATAGGTATAAATATGAAAATCGATATGAAGAATTCCAGGATTCTATAGTGCAGGGGAAGAAGAGACTACTAGCAGTCCATTTGAGGTTCCAGAAACACAAGGTGTTGAAATTTTTTTCAGGGGAGATTTTTATATCAGCGCTAAGAAAATCGTGGAAAGTACCGAGCTCGCGCTAACATCACCCGAATCAGCGATCATTCTTGTGGAGATTATTTGCTTGATTAACTACTCGGCTCTAGCTTACAATACAAATGATTTGCTAACGTGTGCATCGAGTTATTGTTGTTTTTCTTTCTGATCGGATAACTTCTCCACCGCAGATACTGGTCATAACAGAAGCAAAGCTCAGCTCGTAAGAGGTGTCCATTTCTGGTAGTGATATTTCCATTGTCGCATGTCTGCTCACTGTAATATTTGGAGCGGCAGTGAAGTTGACCTGTGATTGGTCAGACGATTTGATTACCTGCATCAGTTCATATTCGTCAATTGGCCCCGAGGGAGCTGTTTTGATCTCTTCACCAGCTCCCAATTTTACTGTAATTATGCTTGTATTTGATAGGTTACTGGCCGATGTCAGGATTGAAGAGAAATCGGGTGGAGACGGAGCTAAAGAGAAAGGCCCATCATTTTTGCCGAATGTAATCATCTACCGAATGTTCAGTTGCTGTTTGGTTACCCGTTTTGAGGTGTCCAGACCAAATGCATCTCTGATTAGACGCTCTTTGAGCGTCACATTTGCGTGTGAAAAAAAAAGAAACACTGAATTACCTTAGTATTTACAGACTAGTGTAAACATCAAGGCAGTGAGTGTATTTTACAGGTATATTGATACATGAGTAATTATTACCATATTACAAAAATTATATATTTCAAAAGAGAAAAAGCAAGTTTTAAATCATTAAGTATAGAGAGAAATTACACTTACATTAATTACCAATGCGAACGAATCCAAACTTTATTTTTTAATTATTGCTTTTAAGAAGTCAAGAACATTTGAAGTCACGCCATGAAATTTTAACAAAATTATTATTTTTATAGTTAGCTACAAACTGTTTAAAGAAAAAATCTCTTAGATTTCATTTAAACACAGCGTAGTTAAATGGGGAGAAAAAAATTTTAGGTAACTTGTTCAAAACTTCAATACCTCTCCGGATTACTGTTTTAACGTAGTGTTTGCTCCTGCTAACTGTTCGATGAAAACCTTTCCAGTTCTTTGACGTTTACAGCAGTCAAAAGTAGGCAGCGAGAGTACATTGGGACTATTGAATGCGGGTTTTCGATTAGTAATTAAGAGAAAGAGGTAGCATGTTATTTTGTAGTCAAGCAAGAGTTGAACAGGTATTATTTTCTGCTGGAGCTTAATATCTGTAGATTACTCGAATTTCGAAAGATTACAACACGACTTTACTGACCAGGTTGATTGTTTTTCGAAGGTAAAGATTAAATTGTTATCAACTGTGCTCAAATGTCTAAAAACAAAAGAATTAATCATAACAGGAAGTAGATTTTTTGGTAGGCAGTATCCCAAGTTATTTAAGCATTCAATACTTTGGGCCATATTCGAGAGCGGATTCTTAACTTCTGTTTGATAGTTGAGTTCGCTATCTATAGTTACACCCAGATATTTTCTAGAGCTGTCTCTTTATTTATTTGTTCTCGAAATTTTAGTGATTGTGGATGATCCTTTCTGCCAAACACTATAAAATCAGTCTTATCTGCATTTCATTTAAGCGTCAGTGACTTAAATTAGTCCAGTATATCTTCTTTTGAGTGCTCAAGTGACTTTTTACAAACATCAAGGTCGTAATGTGATGTCAAAAGAACAGTATTGTCAGCGTATTGGATGATTTCACACGTTTTTAGTTCTAAATCGTTCACTTATTGATTGAAAAAAAATGGTCCTAGAACTGTAATCTGGGGCCGGCCCCAAGATGTAATTGAATCTAGTCCGAAGTTCACAACTACTCTTTGCATCCTACCGCTTAAAAAACTTGATAACATTTTATCTGATGAATAATTGAATCCAAGACTTTTCAATTTTTTCTAATAGTTTAGTATGATTAATTGAGTCAAGAGTCGAAGGCTTTTGAGAGATAAAGAAAAGCACATGTACTAAACTTGTTTTCATTTCTAACGTGCTCAGTGAAGTAAATTAATGAGACTATTGTAGAAAATTTTCTCCTGAAACCAAATTTCCTGTTGGTTAATAATATTGTTTGCATGCAAATAGTCTTACATCTGCGCGTTGTAAAATTTCTCAAAAATCTCGGGTAATAGAAATTGGTCTATAATTGGTTAGATGACCTCTCTTGCCTTTTTTATACTAGGGAATCATTTTGGCTAACTTCAATTCTGAGGCAAATTTTTCTTCCTTAAGGTAAGCATTGATTAGTTCTGTGTGTGGTCTTGCTAAAACTGCCGAAGCATCACTGAAAACCCAGGCAATGTTGTAGGTCCTAAAGGAGTAGATGGGTTTAGCATTCTGAGGAATTGTAAGGATTCATGAGTTGTTATGAAACGAAATTAAAAGTCATTACTTTTTGCAACTTGTCTGAAACTTTGCTTTAAGGGAGGAGGATGTCAAGAAACGTCGCCTAGTTTGCTTTATTTATAATTCAAAAGACTTGCATTTTTTTGCTCTCTGTTATAATTTCACCGGATGACTTTCTAAATTTTTCCGAATGAGTTTCTCAAATTTTAAAATGAGTTTCTCAAATTTTAATGAGTTTCTCAAATTCTCCGAATATGTTTCTCAAATTTTAAATGAGTTTCTCAAATTTTCCAAGAACTATTATTATATCATGCCGCAGAAAAATTCGATTTTTTGGATGCTTACATTCGCTACTCAGCTGAAGTTCGTAAAAAGACTGTTTTTCGAGCGGGCCAAGGAGTTGTGTAACAATTTCAGCTACTTATATGACGTGTTTTAATAAATGTATGTAGCAGTTGCTGTTTGAAAGTTTGTATTTTGTTTGAATTATTAAGGACCCGTTAGGTCACCGTGAGTTCAATTTACCCAATATTGAGCCACGAATATAGCTTAAGTAACATTCATAATCCTTTAAAAAATATTAATGGCACATGAGGACTGATTGAAAAAATACGGATTAGCTCTAAAATTACCTGATCGGTTGTCATTTAAATCATGATGCAATTTTCTCTACAACTTATTCGCAATTATTTGATAATTTATATGTTTTTTTATATTCAATTCTCTCTTCACGTACCTGTACAGACAATTACCACTTTAGAATTGAACAAATAGAATGGGTCTGTAACTCCACATTTGTCCGGCGATTTGTCAATCCGAACGGTCAAATTGTACTCTTTACCCGCATCCAGACCTATCAACTCCACATTACTCGAAAGATTAAATGCGCGATTTTCCAAGTCAGCGTATGTTGAGTTGGGTGGAGGTGGTCTGACAAATGTGGAGAATGTGTCGAATGATTCCGGATTTGAAGTTATAGACTCAATCACAATCTGGTTCTCCCTGTATATGTAGGCTGAGTGAACAGTGATGTTTGGTTCTGCAGGCTCTTAAACATTCCAAACAGTGGAAAATTTAGTGATGAAAAAATGATAGAAAAAATGAGTAATTTGTTATTGCTTCTTAAAATTCAACAAGATACTGAATTCTGCAACTTTCGAATTTTATGAGCGCATCCAAACTTTCGTTAATTTATTTCACATGCAAAAAATCTCGGACTAGAATCCCAAAATTTTATTAAAAATTGTTTTGCATGTCTCATCGTAAGCTGGATCAGTTTGATGCGACGCACCGAAACTACTGAAGGAACTACATAAGGACAGTCTTCATTAGAGAGCTCACGAGATCTGCCATTAATAAGAATGCGAGAAAAAAACAACAAAATAAACAAAAACGAAAAAAAAAATTACGTCAAAAATTCAATATCTAAGTTTAAAATCACGTAATAAGAACGTCAAAATACAATCAGATAAAACCATAACTACACAAATTTACTACAAAGCACATGAGACTATTTCTTAAAAAAATTAATTAACAAGTAGACAAAAAGAAGAAATAATGAGGCGAAATTCAAAAACCAATCAACATTTTGATTGATTTTTGAAAAAATTAAAATCTTTAGCCATTATTTGAATATTGTTTCTTTATTTCGACATTGTTTCTTTATATTGTTTCTTTATTTATGCTAAATCAGTTCAAATTATACTCAAGCAATTGCTGTGTTCATTTGGGCTTCATTTGAAAACCATTGGGATCTGTTGTTACGGGATTGTGACAAAAGAAGAAAAGAAACACTGATATTGACCACTCAGAAAAGTTTTATGAAAACGCATATCATCCAACAAACAAAACATCGTTTACGAATAGACAAGTGAATGTGTCATTTACGAGGAAGCCAATAGTACCGCTTGATGATTAGAAAAAGTTACAAGTTGACAAAAAAGAAGAGAAACGGAAAAGTTTTTTTTTAAAAGTTTGAAAACAAATAATATGATAAACTCTAAGACTATTAGCTTTTAACTTACTGCATTGAATAAAGTCATTCAATCCCCAATCAGAAGCGTTTGAGACCTCTCAGCATTTAGCAACAAAATTTGACAAACACAAGAAGAACAAAAACAGGCAAAAACAGCAACTTCAAAAAACAATTGAGAGAGAAAAGTGTCAAAGCCAATGAAATATTTTTCAAGAAATTTTCAGTAAAAACTTTTCATTATTGTCAGTTTTTAGCATCAATTGAATTCTTTTTTGTAACAATATAATTTCTAAAAATTAACAAGTAGGGTTAAATTTATTAAAACCAAGTAATTATTCAGAAATTCCCTAGTATCAAAATCATTCAATTCAATGGCTTTCAACGGAAATCAATGGTAATGCTAATTTTTGGCTCAATGGGAATAAAAAAATACCTGCCACTCATAAATCATCAATAAGTTATATCAATGGGTCCCATAACTGTGAAAACGACATCCAATACAGGCAAAAAAATTCAGTAGAAGTATGAGAGAAGAAGGTGTCGAAGCCTTTAAAGCCATAAGTTTTTCTCTAAAAACTTTATCAATGATCTATGTCTTTTATAAGAAAATTGGAACTGTCAAAATGAGGACAAGGTGATAGGATTTCAAAAGGAACCAAAATTAATTTACAAAAACAAAAACTAAAAAAAATGAAAACTCAAGCCATCGAAGTCACAGGACAATTTTTAGAAGAAAATCCCACTAACCCAATAAATTTGACTGCAGTAGAAAGAAAAACGTCATGTCTTTAGCGAGACTGAATTACAACTTCACAGAAATAAGATTACGATCGGTTAATGATCGAAATTTATTTTTCGAATTTTTTTTTAAGTTTTAACAGCCGTTAGCTGTCCACTCAAAGCACCAGAAAGATTCTCCTGATGCTCATTATGAAGCCTATTGCACTTTTAGTTAACGAGTCGATGTCAAATGACTACAAAAAATCAATGTAATCTCAAATTTTCTTTAAAAAATAGAAGACTCAGAGTCGAAGCATTAAAAAACACGAGCGCCTAACCGACTTGAAAAAAAATTATGAATAGTTCTTTAAACCAAAACAGCTCTCAAATTAAACTTTTCGATAGTAAACTTCCCTATGAAAACCATATGGCTTTTTTAATTGCCTTTCGTCTATTGTGAAAACACAAATAATTCATTTTGTAGAGTAAAAAGTAATTTTGAATTGATATTATTACAGAAAAATCCTAACAAAAAATACGCTTGAAATGAAAAAAAACGAAATCAATTAAAAAAATTTTTTTCGAGTATTTTTTGAGGTTTAAAAATTTGCGTGGATACGTGCCATTTGGCCAAATAGCACGTACTCACGCAAATTTTTAAATCTCAATAAATCCTCGAAAAAAAAAACAAAATTCAAAAAATTTTCTTAAATTCTACGCTGGACGAGCTTTTTAATGATACCACTCACCTTTCTCTACGATGAATCTATAGATTGGCGAAAACTGACTGAACAAAAAAAAACGGATCTTTTCCGTTTGTGCCTCCCAGCTTAGTGGGCGCATATTATTTGCACCCCCCCCCCCCCCCCGACGCACGTACCCTATTTTTACATAATGATTTACTATGTAATGGCACGTGCTCTGTAACTGGCGGGGCGCATAACGTACTGGGGGGCACAAACGGAAAAGATCCAAAAAAACTTTTCAGTTTATTGTTCCTCCCCCTACAAGTGGGGCCGTCAAAACAATTAGAATATGGAAAATTTGCCTCTGAAATGCAGACCAGATGTTTTCCGTTTTTGCCCCCCAGCTTAGTCGGTGCATAATATTTGCACCCCGAAGAAGCATGTGCCGTATTTTTTCATAGTGATTTACTATGTAATGGCACGTGCTCTGTAACTGGCGGGGCGCATAACGTACTGGGTGGACACAAACGGAAAAGATCCAGCAGACCACATCAACCTAATATAACAGCAGATTTCCTTCTAACGGCTGCCATTAGTTCATTGTGACTTCGTACCTGAGAAAATGTCAATAGAACTTGCTGTGAAGAAACTTTTTAAATTAAAACATTTTATGTTCAGGATTTAAAAATCATATAAAGTTAACCTGGTACTTAAATTTTAACAATTCATGCCATTTGGAAATTTTTGAATCCTTTTAGCGTTTGAAGAGCAATTTGATTTGTGTGAGATCCATGCAAGAATTTCTGTAGCTCAGCAAAGTAGTAAAGTTTGGTAGCTTAAGATAGCTAAAAATAATTTGCTAACTGATTATTTGTAAAAAATAATTAATTATATTTTAGCTTGCCTTCTGGTTTAGGGTGGTTATTCTCCAAGATCACAAAATTCTTGACATAGATTCTTGCAAAGTTTTGAAATATAATGCAGCATGATCATTCGTCTTACAAGACCTTGCAATATAAACATTCATCATTTATCCCACAGGTATGCCAATCACTTTATAAGATGTTGTTCAATAGCCATCAGAGGACAAAATTTTTCTTAAAATGACAAAATTTTCGAATAACATACCGCTTCTCATAATTCCGCTTCTCATAATTAAACTTTTGCAGAATTCTACAAATTTATTATGGGTTTTCATAAAACTAAAGATTTGAACCAGAAAACCAATGAGTTCGACCGCTACTAATTCGCACAAAAACTGATTAAGACTGATTTAAATCCATTAAAGGTCGTCTTTGTTCAATTGTGTGATTCAGTACGCCCTATAAAAGGGATGCCGCAAATCTCAAACAAAGGTTTTATATCACGATTTAAAGTATCAAATGTTTTCAAATTTAGAAACAAATGTTTTCAATTTTGGAAACAAAATTCAATTTTGTTTCTCAAGTTGAAAACATTAAAAAGAATATATTATTCGTTGGTAAATTTTATCTAAATTTGAAAATATCAAAGGACTAGATTAAAGTCAGCAACGGCATCAAAGGATTAGAGTCAATTACAACTGTCGTGGTGGTGACCCCTCCTATTGGTAGGTAGCGAAAAGTTTAACAAACACCGGCATATAGTCATCAGACCTTTGAGGGTTCGTATCAGGAGACTGATCAGATCAGATCCTTTGATTCCCGTGAGACGAAGCGCCCAGATTGTCCGGATCTCTAAGTAGAGGAGAATCTTTGCTTGAGAGCCTCTAGTCTCTCTCCTTTCGACTTCTCTGCCTTTACTGTAGGACCAGCCATGTTTCCCGTAGCACTTATTCACTAAGCTATGCTTAAAATTATTTTGTAGAGCACTTTTCAAGCATTGAAACCCTTCACTGCTGTTGTCCACAGTTATTTCTGAGGTTGTCTGTGCTTCTGTTCTTAAAGTACTTGCTACTTCCATATCAAGCGAACTTTGCCGATTTTCTATTAACACGCATTGCGAGTGAGCTTTCTTCTTGTGAGCTTTCCTCCGAACTACTGTCTTGTTTTACTTCCAGCCAGTCAAGGGGCAGCAAAGCGGCAAAACACCTGTCGTAAGTTTTCGCACACAGTAACATAACCGACTAACATCGGGCGAATTGCTCTCAAACGACCGGCGGGCGGTTAGCTTCGTCTGTAGCTAGCCACGGTTTAGTGAGGCTAGCTTTAGTTTAGTTGAAGGGGCGTGAGGTGAGGGTAAAAGATGATGACATCACGCCACATAACGGCAGCTGAAGTGCGGCGTCAATAAAGAGTTAAGGAAAGGGAGAGAGAGAGAGATAGAGAGAGAGAGAAAGAGAGAGATAGCGTGTGCGAAAGATAAACGTGAACAAGAAAGAGAAGGAAAAAATCCCAACCAACAGAGAGAAAGAGACTGCTAGCAATATTTTTCATGATGAGATTCGAATCTGTAAGTTCTAGTTTTCCAGCTCTTTTAGTAATTAATCATATATAAGAAAACTGAATGTTCAAAATTCAAAACAGAAGATTCCACACAAGAGAGAGAAAAAACGTTCAAAACCATTCTATGTCTCTGGAGATCTGTCATGTAACCAATCTGCAAGACTTAAAAAATTTCGTTGGCCAGTAATGATCATTAAACAAAAAATCTTGCTAAAATTGTGATATTAATATCTTGGGAACCATTTCATTATCTGAAGAGACTATCCAGTATCCCTATTTCAAGCTTTAAATAGTTTCATTGGCTCATAAAGATCCAAAAACTTAGATAATGATAATGAATTTTCGAAAATTTGAATTTAAATTTGAACAAAATATTGCTAAAACTTGAGTAACTAAAATATTGATGACCATTCCATTAACTCCAGAAACTATGCAGCAGCTTATTACCAAACCTCGTAGCAGGTCTCTGATCCCCGGAAAAAATCAAAATAGAGTAACCAATTCTCAAATCCTGGAGTACGCTTCTTGGCACCTGAGGCTGCATAAACCTAAGGCATGACAATAATTTTCAAAAAACTAGAAAAATATTCAAAAATTCGTGATCTTAAAGTGTTGAAAACAATTCTATTACCATTAGAAACTGTGCAGTAATCTATTATCAAACCATGGAGGAGGTTCCCTGACACCTAGGAGTGATAAAACTCAAAAATGACAAACATTTTCAAAAAGCTTGAAAAAATTGTGAAAATTCGTATTAGTTTCCGTGTTTTTGTTTGGATTACCAAAACATATAGCTTAGCTCTTTAAAAGTTCATACAAAGTACTAACCTGTTGCAAAAGACCTCTATCAACTTTAGCCAGCCTCGAGTTTAGACTGGTCCAACAAAATATTCGAAAAATGAAGGAAAAAAACCGAAAAACATTTTGAGCTCAAAAACTCTTAAAAATCTTTAACCTTAAACTACGGCCTTCCAGGTAGTTTCACTACACTAAACCTTTGAAGGACTACTAAACGGGGCTAAGGGTCTCTAATGAAACCTAATGCCCGCCGGGCGTTACCTGTTAATCCCGTTTTTAAGGACGAAAAGTCAAATGGGTCAGACGAAAAATCGGTCAAGCGAAAAATCGCATAAAAAGGACCAACAGGACTAATATAATTGCTATAAACTTCTTTTTGAGAGCAATTAAAAGTCCGAAATCTAGCGACCTATAAAACAAAATTCTGAAAGTGTCGCAATTCTTCGAGCTCGCTTACTCTCCTGATCTTAATACATGGGCTTAAAATACATGCTTAAAACAGTGATTAACCGAGTATATATATTCGAGCAAATGAGTTTATTTGCAACGAAATAACGAAAAAATAACTTATTAGTTGATAATCGATTAAAATTGAGAATGACACAGAAAAAAATATCGAAGTGTAGTGGTTTCAAAATATGGTTTAAAGTCACTAGCTGCTTCATAAGGATTTTTTTAAAACAGAAAAAGAGAATCTTTTTATCATAATGCACAGAGCTCGTTAGTTAGCTATAATGGTGCCTGTTACATTGTAAATGAGGCTATGAGAACTTTCAAAAATTTTTATATTTATAGGTTTCAGTTCTCTTAAACGTACGTTGCTGCGTAAAAAATAAAGTTTTACAGGCGTCAATGCTAAAAAAATTGTCTATAGTGTAAAAGTCTTAAAAATAGTTCTATCAACTGCTGGAAAAGCTGTTTATCAACAGTAAAACAGGGGAGTACATTCTGACAATATGAGATAACACTGAAGTAATAGTAACATTTAAGTATTTGATTTTTTTAAATCTCTGTAACTGTTTTACCAACTTCAGTTTGGTCGAAAAAACTCTTGGAACACGAGAAGATTTTAATCTTGCGTTTTCTTCGATATTTATCTTTTGCAAACTTACTGCTGCAAACAGTGAAAGTAGCTTCTTCCCCTTCCACCCCATTCGGGCCACCATTGATGCACTCCTCGTCTTTGATGGACTGAACAGTAACTTCATAAGCTGTTCCAGGAACCAGACTAATATTGACAATCGCATCTTGATCAATATCAGTGGTTCTACTCACAAATGAGACGTCAAAATCGACAGCTGTTATTCTGTACTTATCAAATTTCTCGCTTTCTGAGGCGCTACCACTTTTTGCAACTTGACTAAGGGAACCCTGAACTGTGATGGAGTTGTTCGTCGCAATCATAGCTGTGACATTTGGGGCTCGAGAAGCTGAAAAGCATAACCCTTTTTAGTTAACTATTATGATGCATTCTGGTTGGCAGCCTTCTTGTAGGTACCAAATGAATTTCTTCTATATTTATCTTTTGAAAACTTACTGCTGCAAACAGTGAAAGTAGCCGGCGGTTGGGAAACTTTTCAAAAAAAATATATTTTATTTGCGAACGATTGTAAAATGTGGCATCCAGCGCACCTCATTTAGACCAATCTCACAAGCGCAATTTGGACATTCAAACATGTTTACTATTTTCGAAAATATATGCTTGAAAAGAAATTTTAATCTCGCTAGTTGGTGGAGCCCTTATAAGATATCCGATGTCGCAATTCATTATTAGCTTTGACTGGTTTCGTTGTTTGAATTGGAAAATGGGCTTGAGTATTATGGTGTGAACTGGAAGCAGCATTATACCAACAATTTTTTGCCAGGTGATTTTGAAAAGTAATCAGGATTTCAACAGAACTACAAAGAGTTCTAAAGCTAAAAGCGCTGCAATACTTTCATTCCTAAAATTAAATAACTTTTAGACATGGTTGCTAAATTTGGGTCCACAAAAACATGTGCGCCGCACATCCTAATACTGAAAAATTAAATGCCACCTTACATGCGTCTACTGGAACTGAAAAAAATCTACTTACAAAGAAAGTGGCTTGCGTTTTTCGGTTCCGTTCAGTGGTTAAAATTTGTGAAAGTTGTTTCCACAGAGCAATTAGGAGCCTTAAAAAGACAAATAGGATCAAATAAATGTGAAAAGTGCTGACGTTTGGCTGTAAGGGCATTTCACAAAATTTAAATTTTTTTAATCCTTTTGTCGCACAATTTTACGATTTAAATTTTAAGACTAATAAAATGAGAGATTAAACTGCAAATAATTTGCCGCACAATTCTTTACGGAACGCGCTTCCGTCAACGATTTTTTGCGGTGGAGAGCAGTTTTCACTTTTAAACTACCAGTTTAAAAGTGGAAAACACTAACTGGAATTTCCATATAGTGCAGCGATTTTTCGTCTGCGAAGTTCGAAACTATGATTCACACGCACAATGTATTAATATAGGAAAAATGAAATCTGGTTAAAAAAATGGGTAAATTTGTTACCTGTAGAGCGATCTTTTGAAATCTTCCGAATGTTCCAAGAATTCTCTGAAAAATGCAATTCAGTGTAAAACTCTTTCAAGATTTGAAACAGTTTTCCTGATAACTTCGATATTTCAAAACGATTTTTTGCGCAAAAATATATGAGTGCTAATTAGACAGATTTGCAGTAAGCAGCTTAGATAGACTCATTAAAAAAACCAATTAAGTCATTAGCCTAGTTTAAACTTAATGTCAAATTTGCAACTATTTATAAAGAAAATTACAAATTTTGCATTATTTTTCATTAGCCTAGTTTAAATTTAATGTCAAATTTGCAACTATTTATAAAAAAATTTACAAAATTATGCATTTTTTTTAGAAATAGTTCCAAACCGGTCTGATTATTTGTGTCCCTTATCGTTAGTAGTTGGCCTTGTAAGGTAATTTTACCACCCATACCGTTTACAAGATGTGCTTTAAACATTTTTCAATTGAATTAAGCAATCTCCGAAAAATGGCTTAGAAATATCCCACATCGCTAAATTAAGCAGAGCTTGACCGGAACTAACTCGGCCCTTCGTTTGCAAATTTTAGCAAACTTGACATTTTTTTGCAATTTTTTGTGCAAATTTGATCTTGCGATGAGATAACTTGCAATTTTTTTTCAAATTTGGCATTGTCGATCAAAAATTTGCACATATTTTCAAATTTGGCATTAGTTTTGAACTAGGTAGAATAGTATCAGGTGTGTGGTCAGCTGATATTCATACATCGTCATCCTTATAGTTGTCATGTCGACAGTAAATACTCACATTTCCTTACGCTACACACTAGTATCAAAAAACACAAAGTTTGTTCACAGAGTTGTGTATGATATGATTTGTATCGCCGTGCCGAAGAATTTCGCCGTGCTGAATAGAACCGAAAAAATTGCTTACCTGTGCAAACGTTATCAACAACAGTGGATGTCAGACTGCTTAAGTTGCAGCTGTTAGAGTGCGTAAAACCACCAAGCAATAGAGAGTAGACTGTTCCACTGTTGAAACCACCAATTCGCAAATCCTCGTCCACTTTGACCAGTTCACCAAATCCACCAAATGAGGTGCCTCCACCCGGAGTGGTTCCATTCAAAAAATAGTGGTCCAAATTGAACCCATCAGAAAGAGGGGATTGACTTGCTCTTATCGTAATTGTGTCGGTTGTTTGGTTCCAATTGGTTCGGTTGTTAACGAAGGTAGTCATGGTCGGAGGCAATGGATCTAAAAAAAATCTGTTTATGCCCTGTTTGGGAGGATTCCAGAACAGAAAACGGAAACCACGAACCAATTTAACTGGAACTATCATATGAGAAATACTAGAAATAATCCAATCCAAAAGTGAAGACTTTTGTGAAGAGCTTTGTCAAATTTCATAGCTAGCCAATATCTGCAAACCTTCTTCGGCAATCTTGTAAAAATTTTGGTTAGATCTTTTCACTGCGAGCCAGCACCCCTCTAAGATAAACTGGACCATTTGGCCCATTAAATCACTTTTATTGCAAAAAGCCTATCTTTATTCATGAAAAAAAGGTCTCTTACAGTGTGGGATATAGCGACAAAAGAACAATTGTAAGGCAGACCCAAGGTGGGCTCCTTTTACAGCCTTAAAGTATAAAGAGCTAGGGCTACTTATTTCAGCGCGCGAAGTAGACTTACCTATATCTCTCAAACTGACCGACTCTGTGAAACACTGAAAATAAACTTCTATTAATACGGTGGTAATACAATACAGTATTACACATGGTGTATCTTAACTAACAGACTGACTACAGCTAGTTGAGTTAGCGCTATATAAAAGAGAATAGTTTCTTCTCAGTCTCTGATTGGCTGGAGGTGTACATCCAGTATTTCTACTGCTACAAATTATACTAAGATATTTATATTGTTAAACAATAGATTATAGTAAACCATATTTCGAAAAAATTTTTATATTTTGTAATAGATTTTATAAGGTCTTTGTCAAAAAACCCCCAAAATTATTGCAATTTTGATTAAAGAGTATGGTAGTAGCGATGCTGGCTCTCTATGCCTCGTTTCAAAGCACTCGTGACTAAAAAAAATCAAATTTTTTTCCAAGTGTCATTGAAAAGATACAATGATGTTTACGATAGCCAATGTATTCCTTATCCAAGATGCGAGTGTATAAAAACCAGTAAGGCTATTTATGAGGAAAAATATATATTTTTTTCAAACATTGAATTTACGAACAATGAATGGCAAATTCTGAAACGAAATTATGAAAGGGTAACGTTATATACTATGCGACGTATTTTTCACCACAATTTTTCCATAAAGGACCGTAAAGCACTCTATTTCACCATAAATCGTATATATTAGCCGTTCTTACAATCATTTGCTAAACTATGCGAAAACTCATTCGTTGAAAATTTGACCCCCTTTATGATATCTGAGAACTAATTTCCCATGTGCTTCAGATGATTTGATGCTTCGAATTCATGTAAAATAGTTTTTTCCCTGTAAAGCGCTGTAATTTCGAACCCATAATCTTTTCTTTTTGGTGCAGAGTAGAATATAACTTACGAGTGCAGACGGGTGTCACGATTGTGCGGTTACTCCTCAGGGAACCCTGGGTCATTGACGAACAAATACTCTCATTCATGTGTAAGAAAACACTGAGAGTATACTCTGTACCCGGAACAAGTCCAGACACTGTCAAATTGTCATGAAGTGTAGAGTTAATTGCCTCTGGCTCCAAACTGATCGATATAAAGTGGTAGCTATTATTCTCAGGCTCAGGTATTGAGAATTCAAACGAGAAACTCTCAATTGACACAATCTTCACTATTGGGGTCTGCGGTTCTAAACAGTTGCTCACTTAGTTACCGATACAATTTACAGCAGGAGACAAAATTTTCTAATTAAAGTAGTCTGATTTCTGAAATCAATTACGATCAGAATATGTGGGGTATCCGTAATTGCACTGGAAGACCTCTTCCGGTTATCGTATGATCTTCCGAAATTTTTAAAAATTTTACCAAACTGCATTATCGTCATGAGAATTTAACAGGAGATTCTTACCAGATATGGGATACTTTTGAAAAAAAGTAGTTATGATTCAGGAACATCAAAAAATTGTATTCAGATAACAAAGATTTTTTTTAACACAATTAATCATTATCCATGTGCCAAACGTGAACAACTGTTAACATATTGAATACTATGTTTTGTTTAGCTGAAAGTGGTGAATATTTTGTTATAACAATTTTTTAAAGTTTGTTTTTAAATGCAATAATTGCAATTAGTTCACACAAAGAAGCACAATTCCAATTCAAACAATTCTTCGATTTTATAGATACACTAAACAAAAGTTTCCTTATTATGAAAGCTTTTCCGCGTTTTCCCAAGTCGCCATATCTTAGCTGTCAAACAAAGATCATCAAAGATGTCATATAAATTGTAAAGTATTCCTTAGTAAGATCCTTGTATGACATCAAAAAAATTATACAAAACCGAAGACAGAGGCAAAACAATTTAAGTCAATTGTTTTCTTGATGACAAAGGTTTTTCAAAAAAATCTATCTAAATAAAACGTTCAAGTTGTACGATTGTGCGGTACAAAAAAGAAGACAAAAAGAAGATGGCAGCAATCAATTAGAAAATATTTTGAAAATTAGTTTCCAAAAGATTAATTTTCAGCCGTTTTGCAAACGCAACTGTTAATTTCATGATAAAATTAATGCCTAACAATATATACAATACGGGTTAGGCTCATTTCTAGTTTAGACAATGCCACTTTGAAAGGAGAGTGATGAGAAAAACAAATACACCTCCTAACTTTCATTACCCCTTGAAAATGCTCTTATTCCAGATATCAATCAAATTGTTAAGTGACGATAAAGCTCTGATGCTTAGTCTGTGCTAAGCAAGTGTAGGAAAAGAGATGAATGTGTTCCGTTCACAGTCAAAATTTAAGAAAACTTCAAGCTAGATTTTTCAGGTTATGTGAGTAGATGCTGTGCAGTTGTTCTTTCTACCTGAAACCAAATTACTCTCAGAATCTGTTACTAATTTAAATATTACTTCAGACTTGACAACTCTATGAAGGTATTTAATGTAATTCGCTACAGCTGAAAAACATTTACTATTCATTAAATTGATTAAAGTATTTGTTTTTCAATTTTTTGAATGCCGTTCTAACATCTTAAAAAATGTCCACTTATATTAGTAGTAAATAATAAGAGCGTTAAGAGCCGGGGGGGGGGGGGGGTATTCATGCGATACTAAACATGGGAATATAGGGAGTGATCACGAGTGGGCATTCCTAGTGTCTTGAATATGTGATTTCAGGAGGTCATGGTGAGAGGTGACCCTGTGATACTTAAACATGGGAATATAGGGGGTGAAATTAATTGGGTCTTACAATACTTAAACATGGGAATATAGGGGTTTCTTTAAGTGGGTATTTTTTTTACGTTACTTAAGAATGGGAATATAGGGAGTGATCGCCAAGTGGGCATTCCTGGGATCCTGAACGTGTGCATATAGGGCCTTACCCTAGGTGGGTAATAATACAATACTTAAACATGGGAATATAGGGGGTTTTTAATTGGGTATTTTTTACGATACTTAAACATGGAATATATGGGTTATTTCAAGCGGAAATTTTTACGATGAATAAACATGGGATCAAACGGGATTATCCTAAGCGGGCATAACAGTATAGGGTTGGAAGGATGGGGGATCGTAAACGGGTCATCGTTGAAAGCCATTGAAATAGGTTTGGTTGGACTAAATTGCAATTTCTTTCTCAATATGTTTTTGTTTTCTATGTATCTACCTATTTGCTTTACAACAAAAATTGGGTGATTAGGCTTAAAGTGTCATTTCACAAGAAGCGCTCAATGGCAACGATTGCAACGTTAGATTTGAAAAGTATTCACGAGTTATAACTTGAAGTGAAAAAAGAATATTCAGGGTATAGTGAAATGTATCTGTATTTCTTAGCAACTTGTTTTTACCTGGATCCTGATCTGGATTTGGATATTGCATTGAAGTTACGACCCTATGGTGGTCTCATTGGCATTGACAATTCTACACTTGACAAATATTTCATGTCAAACAAAATTTTAAGATTACATGCTATTCTCCATGGCGCTTCCGGTTCTGTCTTTGAACACAGCGAAAAAGGACCAAGTTATTCCTACCTCTTGCCCTTTCCAGTCACAAGTGAGTATCTCGGTCACATGGCAGGCATAGCTTTCTGCCTCTATGTGAAAACTTTTAAGAAAAAATTGTTCAGTTTATTGGAATGTTGAAACTGCGACCAGTTGTTCTTGATATTGAAGGCTTTCGACATAAAAAATCGTTTTTACAATCAAAGAACTTTCTGTCTGTACTCATAATTACAGCGATACAGTTTATTTCCGACCCCGAAGTTCCTTCAATATATTTTCCTCAAGTGAACAAAAGTCTTACCAGTGGGTTTCAAAATTTCTTCATGTTTTGGGTTGGGAGACCGGAGATTACCCCTATTGCTATTTGCAGAAAATTATTCAAAGCATCAAACTTCGTTTTCCCTTTGCCGATTTTTATGCAAAAGGAACTGAAAAAGCGGACACTTTGAAGGAGTTGATCCAAAACGACGTTATCA
The DNA here is from genome assembly GCF_964194025.1 of Convolutriloba macropyga. Taxonomy (NCBI): domain Eukaryota; kingdom Metazoa; phylum Xenacoelomorpha; order Acoela; family Convolutidae; genus Convolutriloba; species Convolutriloba macropyga. Next base: position 19,670 of record NW_027450162.1, on the reverse strand, counting down.
ATTTGGAGACGTTGTTATGTCCAAAGGTTGAAAACCTAAAATTATATCGCGACATACCAATTTGTGATCTACATGCGTTGAGTTGTCCCAAACGACAACGAAGCAGACACTGTGCTACTAAAAAGGCCAAATTGTTTTACCAGTGGCTGACAAAAGAGTCGCCGTTTGGAAAAATCAACTCTATCTCTCCTTCAATTGAATTTGTCTCCAAATTTGACAGTTTACGGTTACATAACGGTTGAAGACCAGCCAACCAATACATTTTTTGAACAAGAGAAAGTTGATACTCGTGGTCATACTGTGCTAAGGAAGCAACAAGTTGCCTGTACTGACACAGAAATAGAAACACTGAAAAAGTACCTTTCCCTCTTGGAGTATTTCAAATTATACCAGGTCTATGCAAGAGAAAGCGTGAAGACTGAAACTAACCCCTTTACCTATGCTCAAGCATGCAGTACCAATTCAGATATCTCCCACAGATGAAAGTCTTCCGGCTGAAATCAAGGAGAGCATCAGAGACAGCAACGTAGAGTCAGTTGTGTTCAGAGATAAAATTGACAATGTTAATGCAAACTATACTATTGCTTACAAAAAAACTGGAAAAAACTCACAATTTGTTTGTTATTGAATTTTTATTGTCAATTAATTTTGCATGAACTTGAGCTTCAATTGATTGTTTAATTTGAAAAACTGTTTTAAATTAACCAACCCGAGGACAACATTGACGCTGGAGGAGCTATAACTGACTTAGTTTTTGACGAAAATCAGCAAGAAAGGCGCTCTTGGCGGTTTTGTAACTCTAGAGTTCCAAGATCTGAGGTCGGTTATTTTACGCAAATTTTCATAATAGTTTTTCTTATAGGGGTTTCTTTAGTCAAATTGGTGTTTTTTAAACTCGATTGTGAAGAGTCAACTTTCTGGTTTTCACTCCTCTCTTGCACAGTTGGATACGCTCTACCTAACCCCAAAACTATGAATCAGATAATATCAATTACCGATAGACTTTTTATGGCGCTTTGTGGCCCCTCATGTTGTAGAAAAACTGAATTGATTTTCAAAATCTTACTTCAAAACACCTTCTCACCCGAATTGGAATTATTTTTTATTTCTCCAGCATGACCAACCTAAATTTCAGTTCATTGAGAGAAAAATAAACATGCAATTTATAAAGTTTTCCAGTTTTGAGCAAATATCAGAACTAGATGATAGCGACAACTGGACGTCATAAAAAAATCAGTGTGATTTACGTGAAGCACAACTTGTTTCAACAAAGCAAATGGTCCCGAACGATTGATCTTAATACAACACACATTGTTTTACTTAAATTGCCTCTTGATGTTCAACAAATTGGTTTAATTGGTCAACAACACAACAACACACAATTTTTGAGAGAAAGTTACGAGTTAGCAACAAAGCAACCTTTTGGTTATTTATTAAATGATCTAGACCCAAAAACTTCAGACGCATTATGTTACTCCTCTAATATTGTGCCTCCAGGCCCCTCAATATTTTACTTACCTTCAGCAAAAGCTGTTATTACAAATCTAACCGATGAAAGAGAAAGAAGTGTGTATGCTTCAGCAAATGCTGCAAGTATCGGATATCAAGTTAAAAATGTTAATCAAGTCAGCTACTAAAAAGTTTATTTATTTTCTTTGCGAATGCTTCCTGGACGTAGATAATGATAACGTTCCCATTAAGAAAAACTTGATAGAAACCCAAGAAAGTTCTTTCAGAAAATTTTTTATCTAATCAGACAAGTTTGAAGGCAAAAAAGAAATTTTTTTAAGATAAATAGGACTAGTAAAAACGGTTAGCTTTGCATCTGTACTTGAGAAAACCATGATGCATGCCGAAGAATTCGTTCTGATTCCGAAGCGAATGTTTATGTCAAAACAACCATTAAAAAGCGAAATTCTTGACAACCCAGCCTATAGAAACAAAGCAGCTCAGTTAACACTCAAGCAAAGAATTATGCCAAGTTCCGACGGCAGCGTGGAAACAGCAGATGGAGTAGTTCAAACAGAGCCAGTGATAACTGAGCGGGAAAAAGAAGTATAAGAGCCCGAAAAATGGACTCGATTATTGATGACAGCTAAATTGATCCAGTTGTCACAAAAAATCGGAAAGTGCCCCCGCAACTTTTGAATCAATAATGGCACTAGTGAAACTGGAAGAAAAACACAAAATCCAATGTGCAGAAATCTTGCTTGATCTTATTCTCCAATCAGAAGCATTAACAATTGGAGAAGAAAACAAGTTACTGTACATCAATCAAGAACCAACAAGTGTACAAGTCTCCAAATTTTTGTATGATCTACAACAACCTACTAAAAAATTGGTTAATCAGAATACTCCCAAATTTTAGCTGTTCTCCCGGTTGAGCCTGATCTTGTTGCAAACACTTACGCCAAGCAAATCATACAAGCCTATGAAAGTGAACAAGAATTCTTCCCAACCCAACAAAGTCCACAATCAGGAAGTGGTAATCCAAAACGACCCACAACAAGAAAAAATGACAAAATCAAAAAGACAAACAAAAAAGAGAGCGAACCGAAAAAAAGGGAGCACTTCTTCTTCTGAGAGAAACACCTTGTAGCACCTTTATTCAAAAGGCCCTGCTTCTTTTGGTAGCCCAAAGCGACTTCATACACAAAGCAAAATGTCAATGACTAAAGTGAGGTCATATTTAGAAACAACACGTTCCTTCACAAAGTACCGCTCAATTCGTTTAAAATTCCCAAGACTAAGAGTCATTGTAAAGGAAATTAATGAAATTTGGTCTCTGGATTTAGCTCGTTTTGATAAACTTGCACAGTACAATCGAGATGTCAAATACCTCTTGGTAGCAGTTGACTGTCTGCCACGATATCTAAAAGTGGAACCCATGAAAACGAAATATGCGACAGAGGCAGCCCAAGCATTCAAAAAATGATCAACTAAAAACAACCATTAAAGGTATGGGCTGACGATGGTAAAGAGTTTTTTGGAGCTTTCGAAAGCTTGTGTGAGAAAAGAGGGATTCATTTATATAGCACCTTTAGTGAAAAAAAGCCTGCTTTTGCAGACAGAAACATTCGCTCGCTAAAAAAATCATCTACAGATACCTTGAAGAAAAGTGGACTTACTCTTATATTGATAAATTGGATCAGTTTGTGAACACAATTAATTCACGTGTTAACCGGGTCACTAAACTTGCCCCCAATTAAGTTACAAAGAAAGATGTACCAAGACTGGTCTCCCTAAGTGCTCAAACAAGTATCCTTCAAAAACCCAAGTTTTATATCGGAGACTTTGTTAGATTTGTCAAAAAGGACGGAGCGTTCAGAAAAGGATACAAACAGTCCTTTACTCACGAGGTATTCGAGATTACAGATATTCTGACGTTTTCACCGCCAACCTACTCTATTATTGACGCAAACAAAGAAAAAATAGAGGTTAAATTCTATCAGCCAGAATTACAACTGGTTCGTGAACTCAGCAAATAAAGTGGCGCGCAATCAATTTGAAGATGAGTTCACAGTACTTGTTATATCGTCTGCATCGATGCAGCTATTCAAATAAAATACTCTAGCGTCTTTTCGAATCTTTTTTAATGTTGAAATTCAACTTTCTGGCGATTGGAGGGTAGCGTTAAGTGAAATTTTTTTTCCAACGATAATTGAAAACGTTGTGGAGGGGGAACTATTGATTTCAGCTTGAAAGAATACGAAGAAGCTTCGAAAAAGGCTGCAGAAGCCAATGTTATCTTACCACTATACAACGGATCAAAATTAGGGTTTATTCCAGGGACATTTGACAACGTAAATCAACTTCTAGCATTAATTAAGCGTACAGCCAGACTGCCTCACTTTTCCTTCAGAGAAATAAGAAATTCTGGAAAATACGAAATATTGTTTGGAAAACATGAAGGGATTACGTTTTTAAGCAAGGAAATTCCAAGTATCCTTGGTTTTGAGGGAGTTCCTGATGGCAATGGTTTTCAAATTGGCTATAAAATGAACACGACTGCAGATAAGTTAATGAAAAGTGACGAAACGAAAGCTTACTATGGTGAGCTACCAGCGGATCTGTTGCCTGGTAAACATTTGATATTTGTATATGCAAACATTATTGAACATCAGTACGTGGGTGATGCCAAAGCGCCTCTTTTACGAGCCATTGATTCAAAACAGGGTTTAAAAAACGGTAGTGTGTGCGAAGTTGAGCCAACACATCGAAAATTTTTTCGAACTTGGATTACAAAAAGCTATTGACAAACACAATTCAGTCCATTTCTATTGAACTGCGAACAGAAACAGGTGACTTGGTTTCCCTCTCGGTAACAGGAAAAGTTCTCTTGACGTTACAATTCAAAAAGTTTTCAAGTTAAAACGGATTCATATTACGCAAATCAAGCAACTTCTTTGCCGCAATTTTCTGGACACTATCGACAAAGAGGTAGTGGCTTTGGAGCTCTGGCTGCGGGCATTTGTTGTGTTGCTCTGCCCTTAGCACGTCGATTCATTTTACCGACTGCCAAACGTATTGGAAAGGAACTGTTGAAACAGAGTGTTCCAGAGCTGCTGGACGTAGTAAGTAGTAAAAAGTCTCCAAAGCAAGCGCTCAAAAACAAAATCTCTAAAACAGTAAAAAAAACAGACTGGTGGATCACGGAAATGAACATTACGACAACGTAGACTAAGAAGTCGGTCAAAGTGCTCATCCAAAAGGTCAACAGCAGTAACCAAACGGAAAAACGTCATTTCCACTCGGAGGCCCCTGAAAAGAAGTCGGTCAGATTTTTTCGCCAAAGTTAACTAGGATCGCTAATTTGTTGCCAACAGAAGCAGCTCACAGTTCTCTGGATTTATTTGAAAAACCAGCTCTCTTAGAAACGTTTGATGGAAGTTTCTGCCAAAAATTGGGACCTGTCTACAGTCCAAATGGACCTATGTTAGAGTTTGAAGTCTCTGATGATCGGAATAATTTTATAGAATTACAAAAGATTTTTCTCAAAATCAAATGTAAATTTGTTCAGTCGTCTGGAGCTTATTTGAAACACGATGCAGGAGCTCCTACTGACAAAGCAAAAACTGATGCTCCATACTTTTGCAACAGTGTGTTACATTCATTCTTTTCTGATTGTACGGTATCTGCAAATGGACTGAAATTATCAAATGCCAACGGAAACTATGCGCACAACAGTTTTATCGAGACCAAATTTTCTCAAAACAAGGACGCAAAAAAACACATGGCTAGCATGTCAAGGCTACTCATTCGAAGAGAACCCGGCTACGTTATCGATCACAGAAATTGACAGGAGGAAAGAATTAGTTAAAAAATCAGCCGCATGCCCTTTTTATGGAAAAGTTGCCGTTGACTTCTACACCTGTGATTGACATCTGCTTAGCGATGTTACGCTTTGCATTGCTTTCAGACGCTCTATTGATGATTTTTGTCATCTTGTCCGATGACACTGCAAAACACCACGAGGTAGAAATTTTAGAGGCCAATTTGTATGTCCGCAAGATGACGCTAAATGATGACTTTATGTCAACCATTGAAAAACCTTTGTTAAGTAGTCCCGCATCTTATCCCTACTTCGAAACCATACAAAAACGTTTTTGGCTTCAGCTGGACTTCATAGTTGGAAGCAAGAAGATATTTTCTCGCGGGAACCAGTCCGCAGAATTGCAAATTGTTTAAACACATAACAGACTCAACCCGTTGCATTATCGGAAATTTGGTCTCGAACAAATATATATTTATTGCAACGGACTGCCTGTAGCCGAAAGTCCAATATCAACAGATGACGATAAACGTCTTTAATTTAACACAATATCCGACTTGGCTTATATTGACAACGGTCATGGAATTGAACTGAGCGAGTATCCCAGCCATTTCCTTATGATTTCTGACTTAACCAGCACGCAACAAGGTTCCCATGGTTTTATTTACCCCGAGCTGACAAACAGATCAATAACCGTTGAGCAGAAGTTCTCAGCGGTTCTTCCTAACAACATTGAAATTTTTATAGTTGGCGAAAAAACCAGTACAATTTACGTTGACAGTGCACGACGTGTGTCGAAAAACCATATACTGTCAAACTAATGAACGAAGACGAATTAAATGATTTAATTCAGCGCTGCAAGCTACTGAAGCACAAATTTCTGGGTGCCTTCGCAGCAAACTGTTTCCCTAAAATTTTGCAACCAAATTCATTTTTACTAGTCAATGCATCAACGTCTAATAATGCTGGAACACATTGGCTCCTATTATGCGTCAAAAACAATAATTTGATTTTTGCCGATCCCCAGGGGCAACCAATATTGTTCTATAAGAATGTATATCGAAGACTGGTTTCTACCCAAGGAGACGTTTAGCTATGTCAAGTTCTAGAAAACCTGCCCTTTCAAAGTCGAGACTCAAAACTATGTGGACTATTTTGTATTTATATTGCTCATTTTATTTCCAGTTTTCGGCCTATTGTTAAATGTACTGATAATGAGTTGATACGGTCTGCTCTTCATATTATGATGACCTAACACTACTAATGTTTGAAAGAAATTCATTTTTCAAAACTTAATTTTTTCTTCATACACAAAACGAATGAACGACAAATCAGTATCAATATTAAAATTTCCATACCCACTCACAAAAATATCCAAAATCTGACAAAAAGCACCAGAATGGGGACCAGTTAAAATTGATTCAAATCTACGTAAAGTTTCACTACTGAAATTGTCAGTTTGAGTTTGTTTGCCCGGCGAAATCATGTTGTGCAATGACTTCTGCACCACCGTCGTCTTCACTGACTTGACAATATTTTCATTATTTTTGTTGGAGTTTCCAGCAGTTTTGTTCTGGAGCAGTTGCTGTTGTGATGATGTAACAATTGTTGGTAAGCGCTTCCGCATTGTTGCTGCAGACTCAGGTTTTTCCTCGTTTTTATTGTTGAAATCAACCGCTAATTTCAATTTAAAAAAGATATCGCCTTTTGTCTCCAAATCGGTTGCTGATGAAAACAAGTATCGGAAAGTTGTGAAAGGACAAGATACGGGGAAAGCTTTGTTTCGTTTAAAAATGTCATCGTAAGTTGTTGCTGTTTCTGATATGTCTATCAGAACATGAAAATGGTTAGTAGAATTTGTTGTTGTTGTCAACTGACAAAATGCTGAATCAAAGTGAGAACACACTGCAAAAGTTTTCACGCTTGACAAATTAATTTTTTCATTAGTGACTAAATATTTGAACTGCTTCCGAAACTGTTTGAAGTAACTAGGTGAACGCTCAAACATTGCTTCAACCATGACTTTTACGTTGAGCTTATATTCGACTTTTTTAGCAGGAGAAGGTCCGTCAATCTTCAATTTTGATTCCGCTTCTTGTGAACTGATTGGAAAAGTTTCCCTAATTTTTGGTGCTTTTTTAATAAGTTTGTCAAACTCTTCGGTAGTCAGTGAGAGACCTTGTTGAAATAGCTAATCGTCGTCAACTTTCTTGAATAGTTTCAGAAACACATATGTTCCAGTCTTCTCATACGTTTTGAGGGTGGCCCTGATTAAACGTTTTTCCGTCTTTGAAATATCATAATAACTATCCCCAAACTCAGAATCTTTTGTGGCAGAAAACGGCATATTTCAATCAAGTCTCTGGTTATACTGACAACAGGAGGTTTTTGTAAAATTTAACATAAAATGAAACGATCACCTCGGATAAACCCTCACACTAAAGTGGCACGGCAAGCTTAGATTAAACAAGTGTCGTCTTTGTTTTTGATTGCAAACAGGTTTACATGTGTGAAAATACAGACTCAAGTACGCCAGCGGCGTACTTGAGTCTGTTTATTCTTTTCAACTTGGGCAAGTTTCTGTAAAGCACATGTTTGTTCAATTTTTAACACGTGCGTGGACCATGGAATTTTATTACAAAGAAAGTTCAAAGAACAAATTGATAAGAAGACATAAAAAACGCATCAGAAAATTTGGGGCACAAGAAAACGTGTAGAAAAACTACTATTCTATAAAGCCCTTGTTTATTTTGCACGTGCAGTAAACACATTTGGTCCATGAAAATTTATTACACTTAAGGTCAGAGATCACATTGATAAGAAGCCATAAAATATACATTTACGTCCTAGGAAATGTGGGCAACAAAAGGAAAATTCAAGTATGTAATTTGAATTCAAATTCATATGTAGAAAATACTATGCATAAAACAGCATAAACCTAAACATGGGACATATAAATATATATTGCGTTAAACATTGGTGGTCTGGTGCACTGATAACTGCTAGCTTCAATAAGTTTGTCTTCCTGTGGGTAAAATGCAAGGGATCAAAATCTAGATAATTGATTGAAAACAAATGTGACCTAAGAAAATTCCTGAATCATAAAATCAAATTAGATATAACAATTCAGACCATTTTCTTCAGAAGTTAAAGTTGCGCGCTCTCTCTCTCTCTCTCTCTATCTTATTTCGGTTGCTTTCTCTCTCTCTCTCTCTCTATCTTATCTCTATATCTGATTTCTGTTGCTTGCTTAAACAATTCTTCAAATTTCAAAATTTCAGAATGTCTTTTTACTTGCTCTCTGATTCTGACGAGTCCTGGCAAAGGACTTGAGTATATCAGACCATGTACGAAAACTATGTTGTTTTTATTCAACAGTACAAAGACTTTAGTATGAAAAATTGGATTACATCAGACCGCTTCATAATACCAAAATGAATTATCGATTTTGTTGCTACTTTTTCGGGGAAAAAACTTACCTACTCATGGAAGTGTTATAACTTCTAGTGGTCTAGTGCCACCACATAAACTGTAGTCGTGTGAGCCTCAAGACATTGCAACATTTCCCGATGAGACAAAGCAACTTCTCTTCAAGTACGATTGCGATTGTGTGCCACTATTCGAAAACCAACTTGGATTTCAAGATGCTCGTGACAATTTAGCCAGTCTTTGGGGCATTCAACTGTCGCCCACATCACCAGCAAGTTCTTCAAGACAAAGCTTACCAACAACTCCGCTGAGTGACCCTAGCGCTACAACAACGCCTCATAGCCCAAGCCCGTCATTGTTTGAAGCACTCAGTAGAGATCAAGTTCGTTGGATATATGGAATTCGACAGACCAGCCAGGAAACACCCGATACTACAATGCTTTCAGAGGCAAACTTTGAATCGCCAAAAACACCAGTTCTAGAGAGCGATGGAGAATACAGCACTATCACACCAAACAATTTGGAGACGCCTAAAGTATGCAGAGCACCTAAAGAAAGAAAGTCGGACTCTTCTCTCTCGGTGATTTTGAAGACTAAACTTTTCATCAGCATCACTTTCTTTGCTTAAATTTAGAGCTTCCAATAATTCATTTCTTTTGTGTGTTTATAGGTAAGCGTTTTTTTAATGTTTATACATGAAAATTTTGAAAAGATTTCAGTTTTTCTCCAATTGAACATGTTTGAACTTGTTCTATGTCTATTAAATTATCCCATAAGCAAGAACCAAGAAATGTTTTAGCCAATGGAAATTACGCTTAAAACCTAGGTATCAACTTTTGTTTAATTATACTCCTTCATGGAGTGCTTTGAATTGGATTTTACAAAGTTTTTCAACGTACAAACAGTAAAAATTAGTTGCTTCAGCATATTAAATAAAAACAAGAAAAACAAAATCTTTACCAGTTTTTCTCTGTTACGCAAAACATTGCATATAGTTCTTCGTTTGCAGTGTTGAATAGCGGCTAATTTTATAAACTTATCCCTAATAAGCACTATTGTAAAACTAAATAAAAAAGAAAAAGTTCACAAAAAACAAAATTTCTTGGAATGAAAAACCAGCTCTTCGTCATAAGATTCTTGAAAACTTTTTGGATGCAATTAATAGGTGTATTGATGTAAAAGGTAACAATGCTACTCACTCGTTTTGAAAAAAAACTGACAGAAAAGGCAATAAAAATAAATTAAAAGATCCGAAAAAATGTAAAATTCAAGCTGAAACTTTGAAGTTGTACTAATTATAAATCAAATGACAAGGTTAAACTACTGAAAACACGGTAAAAGAAGGATTTGGTATCATCAACTAATTGCCAACCGGCTATTCCGATGCTAAAAAAGAAGATGTTTGCGAAAATATTTTTGAGACAAACATTAAAGAACGCGATTTTTTGCTGTTTTTTTACATATTAACAGTGACCTTTGACCCCAAAAAAGTGGGCTCCAAAAAATAGTTGGGATGCAAAAGAGGGTTTCATTGGCATCAGCAGACAATGATCTACAAACACTCGTCAAATTTAGACAAATAATTAATGAGTTATTTAGCCCTTAATTAAGAGCTAATTAGCGCTTAATAAGCCAAATTAATAATTAACTTAAAAAATGAAATTTCAGCAGATTTGTAATGCCCTCGCTATGTTTGATAAGTTTGTTCAGAAGCATCGAGGTCTTAAAACTGCTTCTTCACCGATTTCCAAAACATCTGGCAATTCATGTCCCATTAATATCTGGCATTAATTAGAACACTAACTACCGGATAAAAAGGAGTTAGAACGCTGTTTTTTGCAGTTTTGCACTCCCCGGCGGCATCATGTGAAGTTCTATTCTGAGACCTGTCATCGAAAAATGCGTTTAAAGAAAAAACATGTGTAACTGTCATATAATTGTCATGTTTTGACAATTTACGACTTGATTGACAGAAAAAATTAACTTTTTTTTCTGATGATGCTGGAGCAGTTTTTTCAACGGGGTCCTACGTTTCATGACGCCACAAGCATTTTTCATTCCCACAAGTTTTGCATAGCGTTGCTATAACATCCAGATTCAGACAGTAGTCAAACAACGCCCTCATGTGGGATTTTGCTCAAAAAGAACAAGTTTAATTGCAAACCAATTAAACTTTTGCAATAAAAAAGTCATCGCATCCTGTCTATCGGTTGCCCGCTCAACTATTCTCATGGTATCTAGAGAAATAAATGGAAAAAAATTAGCTTTCAGATATAAAACTTCACAAAAACTTGAAATAAAATAAGCCCGCCAAAACCTACCAATCAGGTTGCAGCACTTTAGAAATTCAAAATTGGCGCGCAAAGTATTCCATGGTCTACGTTTCGGTGAAACCCGAGAAACCATTATCTGTTCTTTCATCTCTCAAATTGAATTGTTATTACTCAAGCTAAAGCTTTTGTTGCTACCCAAATTACAAAACTCAAAAATGGTGTACCTTTGCCGTTATTGCGATTCTTCACTCAGTACAGCTAGCAATCGGACTAGACATGAGCATCATTTGCTTCCGGATGAACTTGGTTTACCCCCTTACCAATGTTCATTATGCGAATTTACTTCGCGAAAAATCTCGAATCTCGAGCAACACATAAGGACCGAGCACTCGCGATTCACCAACTGTTGCAGCAGTTGTCATCTTGGGTTTAATGACTCTCACATTTATGCTCAGCATATGAACTCTGTGCACTCTCTACCCGTTTTTGGCAAGGAGTTTGAACCAAGAGATAAACCGAGGGAAGGTGCATTCAACTGTCTCTTGCGAACGTTTGAGACAAGTGACGCAGATGAAGCACGTGATCTTGAAACCTTCATGCGTGCGCAAAAACCCAGAATCGACAGCCTCATAAGTGAGCAGTTATGCCATGGGCCACAGAATGTTCAGTTGTGTGGGAAACTACAGCTGATAAAGTACCATAATGACCAGTCTGATAGTGCGGAAGATGAGCGCATCGAAATATACGCCAACTCACCTATGACTCCGGTCTACGCAAACGGTCTCACGATTGCAGCCTACTGGGGAATGGTGGAAAAAAATGATGAGCGTTTTAACGACATTTGCGTCGATGGGTAATGGATGGTTACTGGAAAAAGTGCTGAAAGTTGATGTGAAATTCGCACGTTTCAGACCATTTCGCGGCTTGTCCTATATTGCTTTGCAAATTAAAATTGCCAAATGTCGCGGTCTGCTCAACATTAGAAATCACGAAGACCAGCAGCGCTTCAGATTTTGCTATGTAGCAGCATATCATCTGCATCATGGAATAAGTCGTGACAAAGTTGATCAGAACTACCAAACCGCCAAAAAATCCCCAACCACTTACACTCAACCGGGAATTCATAAGCCATTAGGTGAATTCGACATGCCTATGATTTTGAGGATATTACAATCAGCCGGGAATTCATCAACCATTAGGTGATTTCGACATGCCTATGCTTTTGAAGATATTCCTGAATTCGAAAAACTGAATGATGTTCAAGTTAATATGTTTGGCTACGAAAACGGGCAACTTTCTCCTCTCAAAATTTCGTCATACGAATCTGAATTTGTAATGGATTTACTTCTGTTGTATGATGACGATCATCACCACTATGTACTGATTACTGACCTTGTAAAAGTCGTTTGCTACGTGCGACGTATTGACTTTCGTTTTTGTTATCGGATCTGTCGAAATTGCTTTTGGATATGTCGAGACGGCCTCGAAAGTTACAATGTGCACATGACTAACTGTGGCAACAACGCTACCGCAGTTATTCACATGCCTTCAAGCGATCAAAATTCATACAAATTTACAAACCTCTCTGCAACTTGGTTCGTACCGTTAGTAATATACTTCGACTTTGAGTCCTTTCTTAGACCCGTGTCAGGATGCAGAGAACCTAGCAGCAGAGCTTTTACACAAGTAAAGGAGATTCATGAACCGTGTGGGTTTGCGTTAACAGTAATTGATCACCACTCTAGCAAACCAATTTTTTACCAAGTGGACGGAACTGAGGACTGTAAGGCTAATTTTGTGAAAGTGCTACACAAGATTGCAAGAGATATCCACAAGCAAAAGAAAAAATATCCGTTTTTCAAAGGCGACAGGCGAAGTTTGGACAAATCTCAAGCTACACAATGCTGGATTTGTGAGAAACCGTTTTTGGAAGTCGCTGATCAAGAAAACTCTATTGACTCAGACCATTGTCACTATAGTGGCATATTTCTCGGGTGGGCGCATGAAAAGTGCAAGCGAGCAAGGAGAAACATCAATTTCATTCCTGTCGTAGGTCATAATATACAAACTTATGACCTACACCACATTTGCCTAGCTCTGAACAACTGTGAACCAACAACGACCATCAGCGTCATACCAGCCACGGACGAAAAATACATATCTATGACCTTTGGTGTGCTCTTTGACACATTTGTTAACAAAAAAGGGACAACGGCGAAGGTGTATGAATATCTACGGTTCATCGACTCCTTCAAAATGATGAATAGCTCACTTGAAAAACTCGTAGAAATACTCCCGGAGAATCAATTGAAATGAGGAAGTCATTGTTTCCGACGGTCTCGGGTCAAAATATTCAGCTGCTAAAAAATAAAGGCTGCTATCCCTATTAGTATATGAGTAGTCGTGCCAAGTTCTCTGACACACAACTACCACCACTAGAAAATTGGGGAAACACCTTAGACGGTGCCAATGTGTATATTACAGAAAGTAATTTAGCTCATGCAATCAGGATGTGGGAAATTCTTGGCTGTGGAACACTTCTAGATTACCACGACGCTTACTTAAAATTAGACTGTGCACTATTGGCCTGCGTCAGTGAATTTCACAGGGAATTGTGTTTTACTACCTATAAGTTGGACTGCATGCACTTTTTTACATTATCCAATATGGCCAAAGAGGCTTCATTGAGAATCTGTAAATCAAATGTCGAGTTATTGACAGAGCGAGAACATCTAGATATGATCGAGCCTGAAATCCGCGGTGGCGTCATATCTGTGTACGAAAACCGGTGCTTCATTTCTAATAACCAATACATTCCAAACTACAATAGCAGGGAAGATCATCATTCGGTTTCTGTGTTGATGCGAAAAATTTATACCGAGGAGTGATTCAACTTGAAAAACGTCCCCTCTCAGGGTTCGCATTCAACACAGAAGTTACAATTCAAGAGGTCCTAGACACACAAGCGTGGGATATACTGTGGAGGTCGATCTTTCATACCCTCCAGGATTGCATGACGACCACTGGGATTTCCCCCTGGCCCCTACCAAGGACATTGTTGAAGAGGAGTGGTTGAGAGAATACCAACTTAACTTAAAAGAGCAACACAACCTGCCCACATCAAAAGTGAGGAAATTATTACAAACGTTTTTTGATAAGGAGAGATATGTGTTTCACTAGAAATTGCTCAGACTGGATATTGAACTGTGTATCAAAATGCGCATGGAGTGCTGCAGTTCCGACAAGAAAGCTGGCTATCACCATATATTACGCTAAACAGTGAATAACGACAAGTCGCAGCTAATAAGTACGAGGAGAACTTTTACAAGTTAATGAGCAACGCTGTATACGGCAAGAACTGTGAATCTAAGCGACGCCGCAGTAAAATTGCAATCACGCTTAATGCTGAACAAGTGTCTAAATTCGAGTTTGACCGCTACACGATAATCGGTGAAAACATGGCTGCTTCGACGACACGCCCAAAATATCCCTTTTGGAACACTCCGACCTTTGTGGGAGCCACTATCTTAGATTTGGCGAAATATCACATGTATTATTTCCAATATCGGGTCATGCGTCCAAACTTCAACTGTCGCCTATTATATAGTGATACGGACAGCCTCCTATATTCTGTTCAAAGTCCAGACTTCTACAAGCAATTATCAGAAAAGCCGCAGTCAGTTCTGAGCCATTTCGATTTTTTAAACTACCCGTCTGATCATTTCTTGTTTATTGCCAGTAACAAGAAAGTAGTCCTTAAATTTGAGGATGAATTCGCCGGCGACTACATTACCGAATTCATCTCCTTAAAGCCAAAGCTATACTCCATTCGGTCAACAAGTAAGTTATTCTCTTTGAAATCAAAAATTTTAGTCTTACTATTAATATATATAGTTGGTTTGTAAACATCTGGAACTTGTTAGTTTGTATTGTTATTATATAGGGGGTTAGTAAATAAAATAGCGCCTATATTTTCTCATATTCTTTCTATCTTTTCAGGTTGTAGAAAACTCTCAGCAAAAGGAGTGACGAAGGCTGCGCAACAACATCTACGGCATGCAGACTTTGTGAATACCCTGCTGTCAGGCGACAGTGTACGTGCAGAAAACACCCGGATTGTTTCTGACCACCACTCGTTGCGCACAGTATCTACAAACAAAATCTGCTTGTCAGCATTTGATAATAAACGCTACATAGTACCCGATGGCATACAAAACCTCCCTATTGGCCACTATGAACTGGGCGATTATGCTATAGATGAAATAAACTGGAGCGACAACGATGTGGAATGGGATTATGAAAATTCTGGCGATTTTAGTGACTTACAGCTTAGTTCAAGTCCTGAGTGGGATAACAGTTTGGTTGTGCCACATTCGTCTCCAGAAACCAACACCCAAAGCTCCAACACATGGCAGCCGCCTGACCCTGGTTTTCTAGCTATTGAGTTGATAAACGATTCGGATATTGAGAGCAATGATATAGTCGATTTTGATGCAAGTTCGGATGAAAACTCCAGTCCCGAAAACCCGTTTATTAATTTTGAAGCCGAGGAAGCCAGTGAAAATGAACCAGAAGAACCAGTGTTTGAAACTGCAAGGCGTTATTAGACTGTGTAATTAAATTTAATAGCGCAGAAACGCGCACTCAAAACTCTACAGGTCTTGACTTTGCATGAAGTTAGGTATTTGGTTTTAATTTAAATTGATTGAGTGTTTTGAAAGCGGCGCTAAGACTACTGAGAAAGCGGCAAGAAAGAAGGATTGGAATAAAGCGTAAAGGAAAGGTTTTTACATGTACAAACTATGCAATCCCTCCTAACCTAATTCCCACTAATGATCACTCCCTATATTCCCATGTTTAGTATCGCATGAATATCCCCCTGCTCTTAACGCTTTTATTATTTACTACTTATATTTCTATTACTGAAGAAAACTATAAGACATATAGGACACAATAAAAAGCGCAAATAAAATGAAAATGGGGGAAAAATGCTCAGTTTCAGGCTACTTTTTTAAAAAAAATGTGCTACCAAGAATTGATTAGTAATTCTTAAAATTTTTTAAGAGGAACTAAAGCAAGTTTCCCCCAAATTTCTTTTTATTCACTATATTTATAATGTTTTATATGCCTCATCATTTTTTCAGTAAAAATATTTAAGAGAAAATTATTAAGAAATTGCAAAAACGTTTAAAAAAGCGTTTCAGGGTATACTGATTGCATTAAAAACCCATTAATCATAAAGTTGTCAAGTCTACAATTATGTTTATTATATTGACAGATGCCGAGTGTTCTTCGAACAGCTGTACAGCATCTATTCGCATAATCTGAAAAATGCCGCTTGAAGCATCTATTCGCGTAATCTGAAAAATGCCGCTTGAAGCATCTATTCGCATAATCTGAAAAATTCCCTTTTTTAATTTCTGATACGAACGGACACTATCTTCTCTTTCCTTAACAACAGCAAGTTGAGCATCAAAACAAAATGATCATTGAAATTTTTTATTGATTTCCGGAATGAGACCATTATCAAGTTGCATTGAGAAATTAGGAGGTGTATTTGTTTTTCTCAACACTCTCCTTTCAAAATGCCATTGAATAAACTAGAAATGAAACTAGCCCGTATTATTTGTACTTAAGCGTTAATTTCGTTTTGAAATTACCATTTGCTTTTACAAAACGGCTGAAAATTGATCTTTTCTAAACAAATGTCAAGAAACTTTTCCATTTATGTCCTGCAATCTTCTTTTTGTCTTCAGTTCTTTAAATCTTTTTGATATTCCATTTTTCTCTTAAGTTACATTTTTCTAATACAATTGTGACTGTCACGTATTCTTAGCTTTTGAAATCAGCATATACAACTTACGAATTGATCGTTTTTAAAAAGGAACTAGAAATGTAGAAGGAAACGAAAATTAAAAATTAGTTTATTTTTCAGATCTTGTTCCCCCTACGTGGTTCATTTCCTTAGTATGACTTTAAACAAAAATATTGTGTTATTCGAAATTTTAACTTATTAGATGGGTTCGCAGAAATATTTTCAAGGCATCAATTTTTCTTAACAACCATGTCCAAGCCATATATTGAGTCTATGTTTTATTGGCAATCATATTACTGACCATTCAAAAAGACGAAACTGCATGAAAAGCTCTTAAAATAAACACTCATTGTCATCTGGGGGAGATAAACAAGTGAGGAAAACTTGACAAAAAATTAAGTACCTGGAATCTTGGCAACTATATTCAAGACCATACACACATTTATGGCGACATACAAGACCAGAAATGTGCAATTTTAAAAAGGCAAAAAGGCTTTAACATCGTTCTAGCGGCCTTGTAAATTTATGGTCTTGGATATGGTTTCGAAGAAAATCAAAAAATTCTTTAGCGATGACAATATTTGAATTTTTGAATAGTTTACATTTGTAATTCATTGCTGAAGCTGCCTACTAGATGCTTGATCCTAATATGGAACGTGTATGGTCTTGTATGAACTACATAAGAGCCATATAAGAGCCATATATGGTAGCATTTTACCATAAAATGTTATTGTGTGGAAAGATTTAAATGTCTTGTAGATTGTTCGAAGGTTCTCCTGGAACAAAAAAATAAACTTGTATTCTTGGATGTTATATAAGTATCATGTTTGGAATTTTTTGCAACCATAGCAATATCGCGTTAGAAATTTTTGTATGGCCTTTATGGTGTACCATAAAGCTTAATTATCTGTGATAAAAGAGGTTTTTTTAATAAAAATATTATTTGTTTCATATAGGTTAACAGTTTATGTGTACACGCGCAATACCATCCATCATTTGCAGTACTTACTAGTGCAAATGACAATCCTATTTGAGCAACTTTCAGCAACGTAACTGCACCACACGTCGGCAAAAGTAGCCGTTACAGACATGTTGTAAATTCTGCCAGGGTCCAAGTCTCCAATAACGACAGATGTTTCAATGGTAGCATCCTTGGAAGGCGAGAAAGAGCCGACTGGTTCGTCTGAGGCATTGAATGTCTCAAATACTAGTCTCTGCGTTGCATTGAAGTCACTGAACTGGACTGTAACACTATTCGTGTCAGCTGCAAGCCGTGTCAATAAAGCAGGTGGCAAGGGTGCTGAAAAACAACCAATTGGAGCCCTTTTTTGGTACCCTTTTTGAAGAATTATAATGAAGAGACAAAATATTAAAATTTGCAAGGAATTGTCGTTTCTGTTTTCTATGTCTTTGTTGTCTAAATCAAAAATAGATACTAATATTTGTTATCGTTTTGCTGACTTTGATGGTTTTGATTTTGATGGATTTTGATCGTTTTTATTGTCGATTTTTTGTTTGTTGCATTTTTCATTATCGATTTTAACAATAGGAAACTGTTTCAATAAATTGTTCGCGGTAAATTAAATTTTGTATTGAGTGCATTTAAATTGATTTTGCTTCTGGACTGTTTTTAGGTTTCACAGAGTTAAGTTTTCCATTTAGTTTACTGTTGTTCAGTGTTTATTGTTCACCTTTCACTCGCATCCAAAAAAAACAAAGATTCGGCACTAATCAAATGCTAACCAGTGCAGAAAAGCAAATTGGTTGTGGATCCATCCTCTCCATCAGGGCAATATACAGGGTCTATGAAGACAGAGTGCATTCTGGCGTAATATCTGGTTTCAGGCTCCAGTTCAACAATATCTGGCCCAATCACCATATCTTCATCCACAGCCACTCTCTCCCTCACCCCAAATACAAAAGGAAGAACATCAGACAGTTGGTCTCTGTTGATCTGGTAGTGAGTGATGCCCCCCTGAGTGTTGACAACAAACACAGGTGATATACTGCCCTGGATCGTGACTGAATTCACTGTTGCACTTATGGGGGTGTTGGTGAATACTGGCGAATCCGGTACTGAAAAAGAACATACATACAAACTTACATACATACATACATACATACATACATACATACATACATACATACATACATACATACATACATACATACATACATACATACATACATACATACATACATACATACATACATACATACATACATACATACATACATACATACATACATACATACATACATACATACATACATACATACATACATACATACATACATACATACATACATACATACATACATACATACATACATACATACATACATACATACATACATACATACATACATACATACATACACACATACATACATACATACATGCATACATACATACATACATACATACATACATACATACATACATACATACATACATACATACATACATACATACATACATACATACATACATACATACATACATACATACATACATACATACATACATACATACATACATACATACATACATACATACATACATACATACATACATACATACATACATACATACATACATACATACATACATACATACATACATACATACATACATACATACATACATACATACATACATACATACATACATACACACATACATACATACATACATACATACATACATACATACATACATACATACATACATACATACATACATACATACATACATACATACATACATACATACATACATACATACATACATACATACATACATACATACATACATACATACATACATACATACATACATACATACATACATACACACATACATACATACATACATACA
>NW_027450161.1:0-34863 GCF_964194025.1 Convolutriloba macropyga | reverse complement strand
TTCATTATTTTTTCATCTTTTTAAACTTTATCGTACGTTGAAAAGCCAGTTCATGTTGATTCCAAAACATATTCATTTTTTTACAATTCGTTCAGTGGTTTTTGAGATGTAAGCCTATTTCGGACGCATACCAGGCCCATGGTCTCATAACCACTTACCACCCAACTGCAAAACTTTTATAGAAAAGTTCTCGCTCGAAAATTTAAAAACCAATTGCTTAGTTAGATTCTATATAAACCCAGATTTCCAAAACTTTTCTTTTTGAATTTCAAATTTAGAAATGCTCTCTTTATTGTTGTTCGCTGTAAAAAAAGGGTTCGAAAATTTCTTTTAGTGTTGTCACTCGGTAATGTGCCATGCTCAGCATAATACTACTCCATTTTGAGTCAACTTGCCAAAATACGTCAGTTGTATATCTGTAGACAACATTATTAGATAAATGACGTAATCTTTATCCGTAAATAGTATTGATGAAGAACTGCTTAACGCAGAACAATATTATTTTGAAATGCTAAAACATGCACACTTGTAAACAATGTCATGTCAAAACTATGTCAACTATCATTACAAAAGATCAGCAGTTCATCAGTAGTTAATCACATTTCAGCAGTCTAATTCAATTTTGCACACTTGAAAGGTTTGCTTTCCTTTCTCACCACTTTGATCAGTTAAGACCAATAACTCGTGCTTGAAGGAATTATCGTATTCTCAGACGTATTTTTAGACCGGCTATACTACTGAAGTTCATCAGGTACGAACGCTATGAAGAGCGCTATGACCTGAAATCGGATGCGTTGTGAGCTGAAACTATGGAGAGCGCATGTGATTGTAAAAAACAGCCTGTCGAATGTAAAAAAGCCTCCAGATTAATAGATTCTGCAGTCTGAAAGTCTGAGTTATTCATTTCACTGTTTTGTTTAGAAAACTGAAGACAAAACAACTGGGACTTTCACTGCCAATGGCAGAAAGGCAATAACTTGCCGAGAACATTCTTTGCTCATGCACCCTAAACTTTTGATCCTCAGCTGCTCTAATTGCATAGCCTGACCTGTCAGTCCGAGTTCGGATAACCCTGCAACGTCAGGAGCAGCAGAACGGCCCGACGTCCACGATGACAGAAAGATGTGTACTTCAGGCGAATTGATATCAGCGTTAAGGTTCTATCTTCTCAATACGGAAAACAAGTTAGCCATTAAACAAGCTGCTGCAACCCGGTTTCTAACCCATCAAGTCTTGCAGTAGCGTCCCCTGTCCGTGACATACAACAGCATGGTCACCAAATGCATTCAAAATAGCATACCATGTCGTACAGATTTACAATCTGTAGGAATGAGTTGATTCGTGACGCCGATTAGCTTATTCTACAACGGCTATTTATTGGTGATTTCGTGGAGCGAATCGACACTAAATTTTGTTGCTTGTGAATTGAATATTCTGGTTACAGAATATAGGCAGATTTGGCGTAGCGAAATCACATTCGATTGTTTATTGGGTATTTCGCTTAGCGAAATTCAATTAAATTTAACACGTCTAAATTAAGACTTTTGGCGATGCGGATTCTAGTTAAAGAGAGAGTCAACTAATTTGAACTGCGAAAATGAAGAGAATGAATCTGGATAAAATTAACAAAACTGATTAACAATTTGTTCATAAGATTACATTTCCAAATGCGGCAACTTACAATCACGAGACAATGTGAACAGACAGAAGATCATGCACAGGATGTAAACAAATTTAAAAGTATGAAAACATAAGATTCGATCTTCAAAACTAGAACTAAATGAATGAATAAAATAAAGGTAGATGAAATGAACTAAATTAAATTAAACATAAATGAACTTATTTACCTACACCAAATCGATAGCCCCAAACTAAAATGTACTATTGTACCACAAGCGTCCCCTGTCCGTGACATACAACAGCATGGTCACCAAATGCATTCAAAATAGCATAGGCGCAAAATGGGGATTAGCTTATGTCGTTACTCTAAGTCTAACTTTTACTCCAATTCTGTATTTTACGCTCACCTCAAATACAAGCCCATCGGAGGTGCTGCTAGCCTGGCGCCTGATTGTGGAAGAGCCAACATTGCAAGTCTACTTTTTTTCTCATCAACGTCTGGTCTACTTTTAACTCCCCAAATTTATGGATATCTAAAACCTCTTGGATTTTTTTGTTTATAACATGACAAACTGAAGGAATCAAAACTCTCGTAGGAGGCTAAATGCAGCTTAGAAGATTCAATAGATGATTCATTCCATTTTTGAAGAATCACAATCAATCGCCACCGTAGACAATCATATTTATTTCAGAGAACAGTTCTGGGAAGCCTACGCTAATTAAAGCTGAGCAGAGGGTGATTGCACCCGAGGCTAATTTTTCGTTGGCCGAGAAATCCCAGAAAATTTTCTATCTTGTTTGGATTCCAATTTCGCTGTTTATTGTTGCAGATGGGGATAAAACTTTGAAAACTCTTGTTAAATATGATACTGAAACCTACATCCCCACTGCTTTGTGAAACTGCTTGCTAGGGAATTATGTATTCATTGCAGTTCGTGCGTAAGGTCATTGTTGTATTCGAGACGCTTTCAGCTGTAGTTGAATTGCAAATTAGAGTGAAGAGAAAAATACGCAGTTGTTTCAAACCTTGAGGTTTCTAAAGTTGTATCTAAAAGTCTGGTTTAGTACTTTGATAA
Organism: Convolutriloba macropyga; assembly: GCF_964194025.1. Taxonomy (NCBI): domain Eukaryota; kingdom Metazoa; phylum Xenacoelomorpha; order Acoela; family Convolutidae; genus Convolutriloba; species Convolutriloba macropyga. The sequence continues at coordinate 32,167 of NW_027450161.1, read as the reverse complement.
TTTTATACCACGTGGTAGGTTACAGTTTTTAAACAGGGTGTTGCGTTTGATGAGCCGGTACAAATGTCATTCTTGAACGGTGGCTCTACAAATTCGAGCGAAATAGAAAAGATTTTCACAATGGTTGAAAAATAGTATGCTTAAGATGGTATGGAAGCTGAGTTCGTCTAAATTTTGAATTGTGGCTCATTGTATCGTAGTAGTCTGTCTATTTTCAACTGATCAAAACTATTTAAAAAGTTGCCTAAACTTAAATATTCTCTTTTCTATACTGTAATTCGCAATTTTGCATTCTAGCACGTATCTCCGATTTTTAAAGTTCAAATTTATTTATAGTATTGTATCTGTTTAAAAAAATGCAAACAAAAAACTTCAATCTTTCTTTTACACTACATTTAATTAGATCGGATACTATGAGTACCTAACAATTTTGATTTACATTATATATAAGCACTAAGCTTGTACTTTCAATTTCTATCTGGTGGGCCACTTTCAAAACTTTAGTCCAACTACGTCGTCAACAAAGGTAAACTCTCCGATTGCTGCTTTTTATGAGAAAAAAAATTCGGTTTTTCACAAATTTTTTTTTCTACAACATTTTACAAACAATTATGAATTTTATAAACAGGCCGGCTTGGTTATTATTTTTTTGAGGCAGAAACCAAATGTTAAGAAATCTGCGAGAAATTATACAGGAGTATTTACAAATAAAATTTATATGGCATACATTGCATACTTTTAGCAGAATACAGCACAATGCGCCGTAAATCATTTCACCTGATCATGAAACTATTCAATTCAATGCAAATTTTGCGTGATTACACGGAGTTGCTAACAACAAGAAAAGATTTTACGAGAGGCTCAACTTCTGCTTCTTAATGCACTGGGAGCAAGTTTTGATGTGAACCAGTGAAGGAAACAATCCCATTTGCTTCAGTGGTCTACTTGATGTTTTGACGATATGTAATTAGGAAATTTCACCAATCAACAGATAGGTGCGGATTCAGAATCGTTTGATTGAGGTCACTTGAAAAAAGTACCCTACAAATAGCTAAATTAGGTGTATGATGAAGCAATTTAAATGTATGACGAAGTCTTGAGTTTTATCATGCTACAGTTCGAGTGGTTTTTTGGTCGAATGCTTCATCAAAAGTATTCGGAGACATTTGTGTTCAAAAAAGATGTAAAGGGTTACCTTTTGTTCATTATGATGAACTAAATACTTCATTTTATTAAATAAATTTGATAAATAAAGGAAGTTTTTGAAGACAATATTTAAAACTTCGGTAATTTTTCTGGCACACATGAAAAACTCTTACACCTAAATCTTTTTTTTTCAAAAAATTTGAGTTTTCTCAAAAAATACTACCTTCGAAATGGCATTTTTGTCCTCTGAACAGTGACAGCCCAATTTTTAATAGTGACCGTAACAGTTTTCATAGCAACCAATCTACATTTAAAAAAAATCTCCAATTGGTTTGCAACAAAAAAGCCTAATATTCAATCTTGAAATTTGTTAAATTCTTTTTTCAGAGTAATTCAATACTATTGAAATTTAGGTCCCCTTCAGGATTGAAATCTTTCGGTACTCAAGAAATGAAAATTGCAGAACCTAAATTTTTTACTTTTAGGTTTCTTGGTCTTGATTTTTTTGAATGTTCTGTTTTATGTGTTGATGCTATTTGGCTGCGACAGCTCACAAGTCAAGTTTATTGCCTACCAGCAAAATGATCACGTCATCAACTACATCAGTATTATGCTGGAATATGGCCAGTTGTTGATCTTCAGTTCTTTTTATCTTAGCAGCAATTTCCCGCGCTCTCATTTGTGGAAGAAATTGACGACCTTCATAAAGGGAAAAGCGTTACCGCACACTCTAGAACCAAAAATTTCTTACCTATCATTTCTGACTACGGAGTTATAAGAGCTAATTGACGCCTTGCAAATGCAAAGCAACTAGATTAAAGCCTTATAACACCAATTATTACTACCAAAAAGAGCAGGTGATGTTTCTTATGCTTACAAATATTCACAATCACAAGGAACTTGAAGGACTCGAGCATTGTCGTTTCATTGTTGACCAGTCCTTTATTTTGATTGACCTTTGCTCCACCTTACGAACAATAATTAATGGAAGCTTTGAGTGCCGTCAGCAAAACGCAGTAGCAGTACAAACATAAATTGCATCTCTGTCAGACTTTAGAAATTCAAACAATAAAAACTTATTTTTCAAAACACATGAGTAAATTTTTTTGGTCCAATAGTAATAAAAACTAGCAACAACCTGTCTTCAAAACGATACGACTGCATCTTCACATGCGTTATCAAAAATTTGTTCATATTGAACCAGCTTACCAAATAGGCAATGGCATTTTTTTTATTCAAGCTAATCTGAGGTTTACTGCCTGACGAGGATACCCTCACCTCATTGTCTCTGAATTGGTAAATCTTTTTGCCATTTCTTGCGAACTCATAACAAAAATAAAAACCATTTCGACTACTAGAAAATCAGTTACCGATTACTGAAAGCAACCATTGAATGAAAGTTTTCTCCAACATAAGTGTCAAACTTCCGAGGAGCGTTAGAAAGATAGGTGCAGTCTTCATAACCAACTCTATAATCAGTGATTGGCTCTCACATGTTGAACAGATACATTTTTCACGCGTTTCTAACTACAGTCGAATAAATCCTCAACGACAGGCCTCTAAATTAACTTCCAAACAACTGTTCTAATCAACCAATCACACGATCAATGTTTTAACCGTTCGACCACACAAAAGTGCCACTCATTACAGATTACAAACAAAGACCTGGAAGTTAACCTATTGACAGCAAATGTGGACACAAATCCTGTGCTGGTTTATTCCTACAATGGCTAAGAGACTCAGATGGATGAAAGATCAGAAATTTGTCACCTAGTATGGGTTTTGGAAGAGATGACTTCACGAGGAATTTGGGCCGTCGCTTTTGTAGAAAAGATATTTGTTTTGTGCAAAACAAACAACACAAGTAAACAAGTAAGCATTCGTAAATGACGATTAGTAAACAAATCACAAATGTGGAACAAGACAGAATTTTATTAAACAGTTACCAAACTCACAATATTTAACAAATTATTAACCCTTTATGTTTCGACTACAACGCCAAAACGAGGGGGATTGCAATGAAGTTGTACAGAACTTGAGTCCTGGGCTGCCCACATCTAAAACAGAAAGCGCAAAATAGTCAAGACCAAGACACTGCTACTAAGATAAGTAGAACTGATGTTCAGCAACTGGCCACATTTCGGCAGATGAAAGATGTAGATGATGACATGGCCTGAAAAAAATCAGAATTGCCCCAGTCGGGAAAGTAAAACAAAATCAGAATCGGTGCCAGTCTGGCCATTGTAAAGTCAGAATTGCCCTTCCTCCCCCTCTGCAGTCTGGGAAGAAAAAATCAGAAGTGGCGCAAATCTGACCATTGTAAAGTCAGTATGAATGCACACCTGGCAAGTAAAAGAAATGACATGAATCGGTATTGATGAGGAATTGCTTTTAGACGTGCCCAGTACTGATTCGTACTTGAGTTCGGTACTAGCTATTCCCTAACAGCCATTGCCCATAACCAATACTATTTGAAGAAAGTTCTTTCTTGCAAATCATCTCCGTTGAAGCTAGCTTCAGCTTCGTTAGAACTATAGATAGTTGGCATAAGTTTTAAACTAACACGTTCGGAATATGAACACTAGCATAGTGCACGTCCCAACAATTATGCGTTTGATGCAGCATTATTTTGTACTTAACCACTGTCTAATGTTAAATTAAACAGCAATAAACGTAGTCAGTGTTTTCTCCACCGGAGGCACGTTAAACTTAAACTAGCTGCGTATTAAAAATTGGACGGAGCTTGTTATTTGCTTCGATATTAATAGTGATATCTCAGTTTTCAATTCTAAGCAGATTAAAACAGCGTATCAGCCACATTTCCATTTGTTTTTTTTTCTAATAATTAACTGTGACCTGTTCTCTTTTGAGCCGGCAGCTTGATGCATCCACATCTCCAACGCGTTACAACAGTTGACAGGGATGAGGAGAGTGAGGAGTGAGGTGGGGGGGGGGGGGGGTGGTCGAGAAAAAAATCGGAAGATCGGAAAAGTATGTAAAACAAGCGGTGAACAGTTGTTTTTTTTTCACTACAAATTTCTTACATAATTTTGTGGTGAAATGCGGTGAAATTATGTAATTTCACCGCTCGAGTAAGCGGTGAACTTACAAAAAGTCACCGCATTTCACCACTGAATACAATTTTACGGCCCTACGCGGATTTGAAACTCTCAACCCCTCCAGGTTAGTCACTTCTTCCAGTGGGCCACTCCTCATGAGCGTTACATTTTGTAAGATTTGCATATTTTAGCGGTGAAATTACATATTATAGCAGCGAAATGTGGTGATTTTTTTTAGTTCATCGCTTACTCTATTGGTGAAATTACATAAGTTCACAGCTTGGAAAAAAGTGTCAAAAAGATATAAGATGGGGTGAAATTTAGTGGAGTTAGATCTAACATTTCCTCCCTTGCTCCCCATTGCCCCCTTATTTTACGACGTTTTACAGCCCCCCCCCCCCTAAAGTGCCCTCATAATCGTATATTTTTGACACATTTTCTAGGCGGTGAACTTATGTGAGTTCACCACTAAGTGAAGCGCTGAATTTAAGTAATTTCATCGCATTCGCCTCTTATTTTAAACAAATGGGGCACTTTTCTCAAAGCGGTGAATTTATGTAGTTTCACCGTTAAATTCAGTGGTGAGGCTGTGTAGTTTCACCGCTACCAGGCGATAAAGTTTTTTTCACCGCTTTCAACGCCTGATTTATGAAAGCGGGCGTTTCCCCCATTCACTGCTTATCTTTCGTTTGCGTTGAATAGCGGTGACACCTCAACCCGGGGGATGGATGAAGACCAACACACTAAAGTAGCGCTCGGAGTTAACTCCGAGAGCATTTTATTGCTGAACCAACACAAATTAATAGGAAAAATCAAATTCAGATGTAAAACATTGTAATTAAGGGCATTTTAATCAACTATTGTTTCAACTACAATTGCATAACTTATTATTTGTTACATAACAGGCTAACGCCCAATTGACACTGTCAATTCTACTTGTTCATGGGGTGTGCGGGTTCATCACACGCCTACTATACAGTACACCGCAGAGGTATACCCAAATCGTCACGGGGAAATATGCCCGATCCTTGTTTCTCGAGTTCGTTTTTCCTATTTTATGACATTGTAAGTGCAACAAAATTGCGGAAAATGGCTACTTTAGCAGAAACCAAAAAAAATTGAAGGGAAATTAGCAAACCCTGTTCGCAAAAGTGCCCTAGGGGGATGGTCAAGAAAAAAAATCAAAAAATCGGAAAAAAATGTAAGATAAGCGGTGAACAGTTGTTTTTTTTTCACCACAAATTTCGTACATAATTTTGCGGTGAAATGCAATGAAATTTTGTGTTTTAACCGCTAGAGTCAGCATTGAGCTTACAAAAAGTCATCGCATTTCACCACTTAATAGAATTTTACGGCCCTACACGGATTCGAAACTCTCACCCCCTCAAGGTTTGTCACTTTTTCCACTGCGCCAATTCTCATGAGCGTTACATTTTGCAAGATTTGAAATTTTTTGGAGGTGAAGTTAGATATTATAGCGGTGAAATGTGGTGATTTTTTTAATTCACCGTTTACTCTATTGGTGAAAATACACAGGTTCACCGCTTAGAAAAAAGTGTCGAAAAGATATAAGATGGGGTGTAATTTTAGTGGAGTTAAATCTAACGTTTCCTCCCTTGCTCTCCATTGACCCCTTATCTTAATGTGAAATGTGGTGAATGAAAGGTGAAATGTGGTGATTTTTTTGAGTTCACCGCTTACTCTGTTGGTGAAATTACATAAGTTCACAGCTTGGAAAAAAGTGTCAAAAAGATATAAGATGGGGTGAAATTTAGTGGAGTTAGATCTAACATTTCCTCCCTTGCTCCCCATTGCCCCCTTATCTTACGACGTTTTACAGCCCCCCCCCTTAAAGTGCCCTCATAATCGTATATTTTTGACACATTTTCTAGGCGGTGAACTTATGTGAGTTCACCACTAAGTGAAGCGCTGAATTTAAGTAATTTCATCGCATTCGCCTCTTATTTTAAACAAATGGGGCACTTTTCTCAAAGCGGTGAATTTTTGTAATTTCACCGTTAAATTCAGTGGTGAGGCTGTGTAGTTTCACCGCTACCAGGCGATAAAGTTTTTTTCACCGCTTTCAACGCCTGATTTATGAAAGCGGGCGTTTCCCCCATTCACTGCTTATCTTTCGTTTGCGTTAATAGCGGTGACACCTCAACCCGGGGGATGGATGAAGACCAACACACTAAAGTAGCGCTCGGAGTTAACTCCGAGAGCATTTTATTGCTGAACCAACACAAATTAATAGGAAAAATCAAATTCAGATGTAAAACATTGTAATTAAGGGCATTTTAATCAACTATTGTTTCAACTACAACAATTGCATAACTTATTATTTGTTACATAACAGGCTAACGCCCAATTGACACTGTCAATTCTACTTGTTCATGGGGTGTGCGGGTTCATCACACGCCTACTATACAGTACACCGCAGAGGTATACCCAAATCGTCACGGGGAAATATGCCCGATCCTTGTTTCTCGAGTTCGTTTTTCCTATTTTATGACATTGTAAGTGCAACAAAATTGCGGAAAATGGCTACTTTAGCAGAAACCAAAAAAAATTGAAGGGAAATTAGCAAACCCTGTTCGCAAAGGTGCCCTAGGGGGATGGTCAAGAAAAAAAATCAAAAAATCGGAAAAAAATGTAAGATAAGCGGTGAACAGTTGTTTTTTTTCACCACAAATTTCGTACATAATTTTGCGGTGAAATGCAATGAAATTTTGTGTTTTAACCGCTAGAGTCAGCATTGAGCTTACAAAAAGTCATCGCATTTCACCACTTAATAGAATTTTACGGCCCTACACGGATTCGAAACTCTCACCCCCTCAAGGTTTGTCACTTTTTCCACTGCGCCAATTCTCATGAGCGTTACATTTTGCAAGATTTGAAATTTTTTTTGAGGTGAAGTTAGATGTTATAGCGGTGAAATGTGGTGATTTTTTTAATTCACCGCTTACTCTATTGGTGAAAATACACAGGTTCACCGCTTAGAAAAAAGTGTCGAAAAGATATAAGATGGGGTGTAATTTTAGTGGAGTTAAATCTAACGTTTCCTCCCTTGCTCTCCATTGACCCCTTATCTTAATGTGAAATGTGGTGAATGAAAGGTGAAATGTGGTGATTTTTTTGAGTTCACCGCTTACTCTGTTGGTGAAATTACATAAGTTCACAGCTTGGAAAAAAGTGTCAAAAAGATATAAGATGGGGTGAAATTTAGTGGAGTTAGATCTAACATTTCCTCCCTTGCTCCCCATTGCCCCCTTATCTTACGACGTTTTACAGCCCCCCCCCCTTAAAGTGCCCTCATAATCGTATATTTTTGACACATTTTCTAGGCGGTGAACTTATGTGAGTTCACCACTAAGTGAAGCGCTGAATTTAAGTAATTTCATCGCATTCGCCTCTTATTTTAAACAAATGGGGCACTTTTCTCAAAGCGGTGAATTTTTGTAATTTCACCGTTAAATTCAGTGGTGAGGTTGTGTAGTTTCACCGCTACCAGGCGATAATTTTTTTTCACCGCTTTCAACGCCTGATTTATGTAGTTCACCTATTATATTACAAAATTTCCCCCATTCACTGCTTATCTTTCGTTTGCGTTGAATAGCGGTGACACCTCGACCCGGAGGATGGCTGAAGTCCAAAACACTAAAGTAGCGCTCGGAGTTAACTCCCAGAGCATTTTATTGCTGAGCCAACACAAATTAAGAGGAAAAATTAAATTCAGATGTAAAACATTGTAATTAAGGGCATTTTAATCAACTATTGTTTCTACTACAAACAATTGCATTAATTATTATTGGTTACATAACAGGCTAACGCCCAATTAACACTGTCAATTTTACTTGTTCTTGGGGTGTGCGGGTTCATCACACGCTTACTATACACTACACGGCAGAGGTATACCCAAATCGTCACGGGGAAATATGACCGATGCTTGTTTCTCGACTTCGTATTTCCTATTTTATGACATTGTAAGTGCAACAAAATTGCGGAAAATAGCTACTTTAGCAGAAACCGAAAAAATTGAAGGGAAATTAGCAACCTCTGTTTGCAAAGGTGTCCTAGGGGGGTGGTCAAGAAAAAAATCGGAAAATCGGAAAAATATGTTAGATAAGCGGTGAACAGTTGTTTTTTTCACCACAAATTTCGTACATAATTTTGCGGTGAAATGCGGTGACATTTTGTATTTTAACCGCTAAAGTCAGCGTTGAGCTTACAAAAAGTCATCGCATTTCACCACTTAATACAATATTACGGCCCTACACGAATTCGAATCTCTCACCCCCTCCAGGTTTGTCACTTTTTCCACTGCGCCACTTCTCATGAGCGTTACGTTTTGCAAGATTTGAAGTTTTTAGTGGTGAAGTTACATATTATAGCGGTGAATTGTGGTGATTTTTTTTAGTTCACCGCTTACTCTCTTGGTGAAATTACATAGGTTCACTGCTTAGAAAAAAGTATCAAAAAGATATAAGATGGGGCGTAATTTTAGTGGAGTTAAATCTAACGTTTCCTCCCTTGCTCTCCTTTGTCCCTTTATCGTACGACGTTTTAGACCCCCCCCCCTTAAATTGCATTTCTAATCTTAATTTTTTGACACATTTTCTAGGCGGTGAATTTTTGTGAGTTCACCACTCAGTTAAGCGCTCATTTTATGCAATTTCATCGCATTCAGCTCTTATTTTACATAATTTGGGCACTTTGCCAATACGGTGAATTGATGTTAGTTTACCGTTAAATTCAGTGGTGAAGCTGTGTAGTTTCACCACTACCAGGCGAATATTTTTTTTCACCGCTTTCAACGCCTAATTTATGTAATTCAGCGCTTATCGTACAAAAATTCCCGCATTCACTGCTTATCTTTCATACATTTTCGTTCAATAGCGGTGACACCTTGACCCGGGGATGGCTGACCCGGGATGACACCTAGTCCAACACACTAAAAGAGAGCTCGGAGCTAATACCGAGAGCAATTTATTACTGAGCCAACATAAATTAATAGGAAAAATAAAATTCAGTGGTAAAACGTTGTATTTAAGGGCATTTTAATTATTTATTGTTATTATTACAAACAATTGCATAACTTATTATTGGTTACATAACAGGCTAATGCCCAATTAACACTATGAATTCAACTTGTTCATCGGGTGTACGGGTTCATCACACACTTACTATTCATTACACCGCAGAGGTATACCCAAATCGTCACGGGCAAATATTCCCGATCCTTGTTTCTCGTGTTCGTTTTTCTTATTTTATGACATTGTAAGTGCAACAAAATTGCGGAAAAAAGCTACTTGTGCAGAAAGCGGCAAAATTGAAGGGAAATTAGCAGCCCGTTTATGCAAGTGTCCTAATATCAGCCGCGAAATAAAAGTACAAGCTATGTATCTTATTTTACACGCAATTTGTGTCACGCATCTGCTCCATTTATGTATGGTTTTTACCCCACGCATCGTAACTTGATTTCGCACAATAATCCGCAACTAAGGCTAATTTAATGTGCGTTTTTGAGCATAAAAGTGATTGTTAAAGCTTTATTACTACTACTAGTACTTATTTCTATTTATTAAAGTGTTCCTAGCTGGTTCCTTGATTCTACACCAGTCCAACATTGACAAACAGAGCCGTTTTGGGCGAGGGACTTTTTGGAAAAAAAAACCAGCTTTTGTGCTACTGGGACGTACACCATATATTGTACAAATTTTTCAAGTAATGAACCCAAAGCAAAAAAATTTGGTTGAATACAATTCATGTAAATAGGAGACAGTACGAAAATAGTAAGAGCAACATTCAAGAACTCCTTAACCCATGGTGTTACATCATACTTTTGAAACACGAAGCGACTTTAGAGAAACAAATGACGATACTGCAAAACTTCACTTTAAATAACACTAGTCTCAAAACTTTTTAAATCATAGCCAAAGTTAGCCTGACACTCGCTTCTCTTATCACTTTGAACAACCTAGTCCCATTAGCCGAGAAATAAGTAGAAATATTACATAAAAAAAGACGAATTTTTTGCGTTTCCATACTTTACATTTCTAATGTACCAGTTTTTCAAGCAAAGACCCCAGAGCAAAAATTTTCGTTTAATGCATTCCATGAATTCCATAATGAATGGGAGATACTACGAGAAAATTATGAGCAAGAGCCAACAACTCCTTGACCCATGAGGTTACATTATGTTTTCGAAATACGAAACGACTTTAGAGAAACATTTGAAGAAATAGCAAAACTTGACTTTTTAAAACACTAATTTTAAATTTCTTTATATCATAACTAGAATTAGCCAGACACACGTTTCTCTTATCACTTTGAAACGCCTAGACCCAACAGTCGAGAATAAAGAAGACATTTTACAAAAAAAAACAGACGAATTTTTTGCGTATCCGAATTTTACATTTCTAACGTACCAATTTTTCAAGCATTGACCCCAGAATACAAAATGTTGGTTTAATACAATCCATATGAATAGGAATGACTTTGAAAATAGTTTGAGCAACATTAAACAACTCCCTGGCCCATGTTACGTCATAATACAAAACGACTATAGACAAACATTTGTTGATATTGCAAAACTAGACTTTTTATTAACTAACATTAGTCTTGTATTTTTTTAATCATAGCCAAAGCTAGCTTAGCACACGTTTTTCTCATCACTTTGACCCACCTAAACCCAATAGTCGGGAATTAAGAAGACAATTTACATAAAAAACAGACTAATTTTTTGCGTTTCCAAAAATTTTTTTTCTAATGTGTCAACTTTTTAAGCATTGACCCCAGAGCAAGTTTTTTTTTAATTTAATACAATCCATGTGAATAGGGGATACTACGAAAAAAGTATGATCAACATTCAACAACTCCTTGACCCATGTGTTGAATCAATTTCTGAAATAAGAAGCGACTTCTGAGAAAAATTTGACGAAATTGCAAAACTTGACTCTATATATCATTAATCTAAAATTTTTTATATCATAGCCAAATTTAGCTTGATACACGTTTCTCTTATCACTTTGAACCTCTTAGTCCCATTAGTGGAGAAATAAGAAGACATTTTACATAAAAAACAGACTAATTTTTTTCGCGTTTCCAAATTTTACTTTTCTAATGTGCCGACTTTTCAAGTACTGACCCCAGAGCAAAAACTTTTAAATTTAATACAATCCATATGAAAAGGAGATACTACGTAAAAAGTATGAGCAACATTCAACAACTCCTTGACCCATGTGTTACATCAGATTTTTGAAATACGAAGCGATTTCTGAGAAACATTTGACGAAATTGCAAAACTGAACTTCATATAACACTTAAAAAAAACAGACGAATTTTTACATAAAAAACAGACGAATTTTTTGCGTATCCGAATGTTAAATTTCCAAAGTAAAAATTTTTCAAGTATTGACCCCAGAGCGAAGATTTTTGGTCTAATACAATCCATATGAATAAAAAATACTACGAAAAAAGTATGAGCAACATTAAACAACTCCTTGACCCATTGGGTTACATGTTTTTGAAATATGAAGCGACTTCTGAGACACATTTGACGAAATTGCAAAACTTGACTTTATATAACATTAATCTGAAAATTTTTTATACCATAGCAAAATTTTGCTTGATATACGTTTCTTTTATCACTTTGAACCACTTAGTCCCATTAGTCGAGAAATAAGAAGACATTTTACATAAAAAACAGACAAATTTTTTTGCGTTTTCAAACTTTACTTTTCTAACGTGCCGACTCTTCAAGTATTGACCCCAGAGCAAAAACTTCTAAATTTAATACAATCCATATGAACAGGAGATACTACGTAAAAAGTATGAGCAACATTCAACAACTCCTTGACCCATGTCTTACATCAAATTTTTGAAATACGAAGCGATTTCTGAGAAACATTTGACGAAACTGCAAAACTCATCTTCATATAACTCTTAAAAAACAGACGAATTTTTACATAAAAAACAGACGAATTTTTTGCGTATCCGAATGTTAAATTTCTAAAGTACAAATTTTTCAAGTATTGACCCCAGAGCGAAGATTTTTGGTCTAATACAATCCATATGAAAAAAAAAATACTACGAAAAAAGTATGAGCAACATTCAACAACTCCTTGACCCATGGGGTTACATGTTTTTGAAATATGAAGCGACTTCTGAGAAACATTTGACGAAATTGCAAAACTTGACTTTATATAACATTAATCTGAAAATTTTTTATACCATAGCAAAATTTTGCTTGATATACGTTTCTTTTATCACTTTGAACCACTTAGTCCCATTAGTAGAGAAATAAGAAGACATTTTACATAAAAAACAGACAAATTTTTTTGCGTTTTCAAACTTTACTTTTCCAACGTGCCGACTCTTCAAGTCTTGACCCCAGAGCAAAAACTTCTAAATTTAATACAATCCATATGAACAGGAGATACTACGTAAAAAGTATGAGCAACATTCAACAACTCCTTGACCCATGTCTTACATCAAATTTTTGAAATACGAAGCGATTTCTGAGAAACATTTGACGAAACTGCAAAACTCATCTTCATATAACACTTAAAAAACAGACGAATTTTTACATAAAAAACAGACGAATTTTTTGCGTATCCGAATGTTAAATTTCTAAAGTACAAATTTTTCAAGTATTGACCCCAGAGCGAAGATTTCTGGTCTAATACAATCCATATGAATAAAAAATACTACGAAAAAAGTATGAGCAACATTCAACAACTCCTTGACCCATGGGGTTACATGTTTCTGAAATATGAAGCGACTTCTGAGAAACATTTGAAGAAGTTGCAAAACTTAACTTTAAATAACACTTATCATAAATTTCTTTACATCATAGCCAAAGTAAGCTTAACACACGTTTCTCTCATCACTTTGAACCACTTAGTCCCATTAATCGAGAAATAAGAAGACATTTTACATAAAAAACAGACTAATTTTTTTGCGTTTTCAAACTTTACTTTTCTAACGTGCCGACTCTTCAAGTATTGACCCCAGAGCAAAAACTTCTAAATTTAATACAACCCACATGAACAGGAGATACTACGTAAAAAGTATGAGCAACATTCAACAACTCCTTGACCCATGTCTTACGTCAAATTTTTGAAATACGAAGCGATTTCTGAGAAACATTTGACGAAATTGCAAAACTCATCTTCATATAACACTTAAAAAACAGACGAATTTTTACGTAAAAAACAGACGAATTTTTTGCGTATCCGAATGTTAAATTTCTAAAGTACAAATTTTTCAAGTATTGACCCTAGAGCGAAGATTTTTGGTCTAATACAATCCATATGAATAAAAAATACTACGAAAAAAGTATGAGCAACATTCAACAACTCCTTGACCCATGGGGTTACACGTTTTTGAAATATGAAGCGACTTCTGAGAAACATTTGACGAAGTTGCAAAACTCAACTTTAAATAGCACTTATCATAAATTTTTTTACATCATAGCCAAAGTAAGCTTAACACACGTTTCTCTCATCACTTTGAACCGCCTAGACCCATTAGTTGAGAAACAAGAAGGCATTTTCCAAAAAAAAATCAGACAATTTTTTTTCAATTCCAAACTCTACATTTCTAATGTCCTATTTTTTAAGTATTGACCCCAGAGCAAAAATTAATGATTTAATACAATCCATATGAAAAGAGATACTACCAAAACAGTATGAGCAACATTCTACACTTCCTTGACTTTATATAACACTAGTTTTTAAAATTTTTATATCACAGCCAAATTTAGCCTGACACACGCTTCTCTTATCACTTTGAACAACCTAGTCCCATTAGTCGAGAAATAAGTAGACATGTTACATAAAAAACAGACGAATATTTTGCGTTTCCGAACTTTACATTTTTAATGTACCAATTTTTCAACTATTGACCCCAGAGCAAAAAGTTTTCGTTTAATACATTCCATATGAATGGGAGATACTACGAATAAAGAATGAGCAACAGTCACCAACTCCTTGACGCATGGGTTACATCGTATATTGAAATACGAAACGACTTTAGAGAAACATTCGACGAAATAGCAAAAATTGACTTTTTATAACACTAATTTTAAATATCTTTATATCATTGCTAGAACTAGCCGAAGACACGTTTTTCTCATCACTTCGAACCACCTAGACCCAATGGTCGAGAAATATGAAGAAATTTTACATAAAAAACAGACGAATTTTTTGCGTTTCCGAACTTTAATTTTCTAGTTTACCAATTTTTCAAGTATTGACACCCGAATTAAAAACTTTAGTTTAATACAATCCATATGAATAGCAGAGACTTTGAAAACAGTATTAACAACATTAAACAACTCCTTGAACTATGGGGTTACATCATTCTATTGAAATACGAAACGACTTTAGGGAAACATTAGATGATATTGCAAAACTTGACCTTTTATAACATTAATTTCTAATTTCTTTATATGATAGCCAAAACTAGCTTAGCACACGTTTTTCTCATCACTTTGAACCACCTAGACCCAATAGTCAAGAATGAAGAAAAAAAACAGACGAATTTTTTGCGTATCCGAATTTTACATTTCTAACGTACCAATTTTTCAAGCATTGACCCCAGAATAAAAAATTTTGGTTTAAAACAATCCATATGAATAGGAGATGCTTTGAAAATATTTTGAGCAACATTAATCAACTCCCTAACCCATGTGGTTACGTCATAATACGAAACTACTTTAGACAATCATTTGTTGATATTGCAAAACTAGAACTTTTATTAAGTAACATTAGTCTTGTATTTCTTTAATCATAGCCAAAGCTAGCTTAGCACACGTTTCTCTCATCACTTTGAACCGCCTAAAGCCTAAACCCAATAGTTGAGAATTAAGAAGACATTTTACATAAAAAACAGACTAATTTTTTGCGTTTCCAAAGTTTGTTTTTCTAGTGTGTCAACTTTTCAAGTAATGACCCCAGAGCAAGTTTTTTTTTAAATTAATACAATCCATATGAATAGGGGATACTACGAAAAATATGATCAATATTCAGCAACTCCTTGACCCATGTGTTGAATCAACTTTTGAAATAAGAAGCGACTTCTGAGAAACATTTAACGAAATTGCAAAACTTGACTTTATATAACATTAATCTGAAAATTTTCTATATCATAGCCAAATTTAGCTTGATACACGTTTCTCTTATCACTTTGAGCCACTTAGTCCCATTAGTCGAGAATTAAGAAGACATTTTACATAAAAAACAGACTAATGTTTTTTGCGTTTCCAAACTTTACTTTTCTAATTTGCCGACTTTTCAAGTATTGGCCCCAGAGCAACAACTTTTAAATTTAATACAATCCATATGAAAAGGAGATACTACGTAAAAAGTATGAGCAACATTCAACAACTCCTTGACCCATGTGCTACATCAAATTTTTGAAATACGAAGCGATTTCCGAGAAACATTTGACGAAATTGCAAAACTCAACTTCATGTAACATTTAAAAAAACAGACGAATTTTTACATAAAAAACAGACGAATTTTTTTCGTATCTGAGTGTTAAATTTCTAAAGTACAAATTTTTCAAGTATTGACCCCAGAGCGAAGATTTTTGGTCTAATACAATCCATATGAATAAGAAATACTACGAAAAAAGTTTGAGCAACATTCAACAACTCCTTGACCCATGGGGTTACATGTTTTTGAAATATGAAGCGACTTCTGAGAAACATTTGACGAAGTTGCAAAACTTAACTTTAAATAACACTTATCATAACTTTTTTACATCATAGCCAAAGTAAGCTTAACACACGTTTCTCTCATCACTTTGACCCGCCTAGACCCATTAGTCGAGAGATAAGAAGGCATTTTCCAAAAAAAAATCAGACAATTTTTTTTTCATTTCCAAACTGTACATTTCTAATGTCCAATTTTTTAAGTATTGACCCCAGAGCAAAAATTAATGATTTAATACAATCCATATGAAAAGGAGATACTACCAAAACAGTATGAGCAACATTCTACACTTTCTTGGCTTTATATAACACTAGTTTTTAAAAATTTTTTATCACAGCCAAAGTTAGCCTGACACACGCTTCTCTTATCACTTTGAACAACCTAGTCCCATTAGTCGAGAAATAAGAAGACGTTTCCGAGCTTTATATTTCTAATGTACCAATTTTTCAACTATTGACCCCAGAGCAAAAAGTTTTCGTTTAATACATTCCATATGAATGGGAGACACTACGAAAAAAGAATGAGCAACAGTCAACAACTCCTTGACGCGTGGGTTACATCGTATATTAAAATACGAAACGACTTTAGAGAAACATTTGACGAAATAGCAAAACTTGAATTTTTATAACACTAATTTTAAATATCTTTATATCATTGCTAGAATTAGCCGGAGACACGTTTTTCTAATCCCTTTGAACCACCTAGACCCAATATTCGAGAAATACGAAGACATTTTACATAAAAAACAGACGAATTTTTTGCGTTTCCGAACTTTACATTTCTAGTTTACCAATTTTTCAAGTATTGAGCCCAGAATTAAAAATTTTAGTTTAATACAATCCATATGAATAGCAGAGACTTTGAAAACAGTATTAACAACAATAAACAACTCCTTGGCCTATGGGGTTACATCATTCTATTGAAATACGAAACGACTTTAGGGAAACATTTGATGATATTGCAAAACTTGACCTTTTATAACATTAATTTATAATTTCTTTATATCATAGCCAAAACTAGCTTAGCACAGGTTTTTCTCATCACTTTGAACCACCTAGACACAATAGTCGAGAATTATGGAGACATTTTACATAAAAAACAGACGAACTTTTTGCGTTTCCGAACTTTACATTTCTAGTTTACCAATTTGTCGAGTATTGACCCCAGAATGAAAAATTTTAATTTAATACAATCCATATGAATAGCAGAGACTTTGAAAACAGTATTAACAACATTAAACAACTCCTTGACCCATGGGGTTACATTATTCTATTGAAATACGAAACGACTTTAGAGAAACATTTGATGATATTGCAAAACTTGACTTTTTATAACACTAGTCATGAAATTCTTTACATCATAGCCAAAGCTAGCTCAGCACACGTTTTTCTCATCACTCTGAGGCACCTAGACCCAATAGTCGAGAATTAAGAAGGCATTTTACATAAAGAAACAGACAAATTTTTTGCGTTTTCAAACTTTACTTTTCTAATGTGTCAACTTTTCAAGTATTGACACCAGAGCAAAAATTTTTTAGTTTGATACAATCCATATGAATAGAAGATAATACGAAAAACCATGAGAAACATTAAACAACTCCTCGACCCTTGGGGCTTCATCATAATTTTGAAGTACGAAACGACTTTAGAGAAAAATTTGATGATATTGGAAAACTTGACTTTTTATGACACTAGTCTTGAATTTCTTTACATGGAAGCCAAAACTAGCTTAGCACACGTTTCTCTCATCACTTGGAACCACCTAGATCCATTAGTCGAGAAATAAGAAGGCATTTTACATAAAAAACAGACAGATTTTTTGCGTATTCAAACTTTACATTTCCAATGTCCCATTTTTGTAAGTATCGACCCAGAGCAAAAATTATTGATTTAATACAATCCATATGAAAAGTAGATACTACCAAAACAGTATGAGCAACGTTCTGCACTTCCTTGACCCATAGGGTCACATCGTATTTTTCAAATAAGAGACGAATTTTGAGAAAAATTGGACGAAATTGCACAACTGTCTTCCAGGAGGCAATATAGTAAGCGGTAAAAAACTTGAATAAAATTTTTGATAATTTTGCAAACTAAGTTTATTGTTCAGTGAATTGAAAAGAGAAAAAAAATGACTTTTTCTTAAAAATCCCTCTTTATATTTATAATGATATTTGTCGGTTTTTCCAGTCGATTTTCCCTTCTTGGTTAACAAAAACCACATGGTTTCTACATCCATGCCCCTACTTAAGTGCCCTTGAGTTTGCCAGTCCAACATTGATATACAAGCCCTTTTTGGAGCGAGGAATTTTTCTGAAGAAAAACCAATGACTCGGTTTTTCAACTTTGTCTTTAAATTCGATTGTATTTAAATCGCTTTAAAGCTTTAAAAGCTTCAGTAAAATCTTTAATAAAAATGCTCATTACAGAGTATAAATCAATTTTGCATGCTCAAAATGCGCGCTTTTATTTAGGCCTAATTGAGGATTAGAAATACTTTTAATGCGAATAATAGATACCTAAACGTGCTAAAAGACTTGTAACCTATTTTCAGGTTTGAAAGTACTTTTATTTCGCAAAAATGGCGAACCCTTTTTACAAGAAGTAAAATACAAATGATGTCTCCTATTTTCGTCAACTTCATGCATCTATTTTTCGAGGGAGTTTTACTAAGGCGGAAATTTTGGGGTATAATTCTGCGATGTAATGTAAAAACAGTAGCGAAAAAAGAATGTGATGAAATCGTAGTCTAATCACATTGACTTACTTGTTAATGACGGCAATAACCACACGGTAAAATTCTGTATCACGATGTTGCCATGATTAGTCTAAGGTTTTATTGCAATCTTTTATCGCACTGTTTAGAGGTGACTTGAAAGTTTGATATTCTTGTAGTCTACTGACGAAGAGATTTCGTAGTGTTAATTGGGCCTTGACGTGTTATTTCACCGCTAAGTTATGCAACGACGGTTGGTTGAAAACATTACCACACCAGTTGTTATCGCCCTCTCGATAATATTCTTTTAATCGGCTTTGCCTCGGATATTGATAACTTCTCAACATCAACCGTGTGGTAATAATCATGAGGTCTCCATTTGTGCCGTGTATTTTTATCATGAGTCTATAGAGCTCATTGGAAGAACATGACTGATTGAGCAAAAACTATTCCGAGAACGCGTTTATATTTTGTAGCGCATAGTTCATTTATGAAGCCTTTTTAAAAGATTTAATAAGAAAGATCTCTTTAGTTTTCAAACAATAAAATTATGTGCCTTACAAGGGCTTCGTTTTATGATCTGATAAATTACTTCCCAGCTCTTTTATGACGAGTAATTTTTTGAACGGAATATATAGGAGACTAATCAGAATCATCAAGATGTTATAAAAAAAGCAATACATAATTTAAGGGCTTAGAAAAAATGAGACAGATTGAGATTCTTGAAGTATTTTTTTAAATGTTGATGGATTTTTTGGGACAAATTACATGAAAAAACTGCTCAATGTTTTGAATTGTTCAATGTTTAAAATCAATTTTAGGCCCCAGGTATTAATTACACTTCTCAATAGTTGTCGGTTTTCTCACTGTATCTCCGGTTCTCTTATCCGTCTTTCCGAAATGAATTTTTAAATTTGTTTTTTTTTATTGATTGCTGATCGTTGCTGTGTTCTATTAGTATTAACGGCAATTTTCGTTTCTGGAAAAAATTTAAATGGTTATCAAATACTTAAGATAATAGTCGAGATTGAAAAAAAATAATCAGTTTTTGGAGTTTCAGAGCCATATTCAATCATCGAAGGTCTTTTACTCAGTTATTTGCCAATTAAACCTATCTTTCATTTCCGCCTTATAAGTTTTTTGCTTACATATACGAAAAAAAACGGTCTAGTTAATTTTTTTTGTTTTCATCCATTGTTTTCTTTAGACATTTTGTAAAATACAATCCAGTAACTTAAATGTTAAGAAAAATAAGCTGGTTATGTTATAATAATAATAATATCTATTAGACCGTCTGGTCTGTTTTCAAGTGTTTCTTTTATTTGAGGTTGAAATCTAGCTATGACTCCTTATGCAGATCTTTATTTTATATTTTAAAAAGAAAACAGAAGAAAAGAAAAAATAAGTGAGTTAAAAAAGAACTGAAGAAAAAAATTGGATACCTTCTATTTTTTAACTAAAAAATTTAGTTTCGCTATACAAACGTTTGACTAAAAAATCGTTTAATAGAATATAATTTTCCACTTTTTTAGGAGCAAAGTTGCCTGTTTGAGGCTTGTTTTACTTTAGATAAAATCGAGTTTCAAAACATTCTAAATGAAAACATTTCGTCTGAATGCTTAGCGTGAGCCATATCTATTATGACTCCCTTTTACTATTGAATAAAAATGGATGGTATCATGAGTCGTGGAGCATCTAAGCTGGGGGCTAAATTAGTAAAAACTAATTTCTAAGCATGATGCTAAAAACCCAACTCAATTGGGCTATTCGATCTCGTTCATGTAATTATGCGTTCAAATATCTCTGGACTGTTTTGCTGTTTGTAATTCTTTATTTCTGCAACGAAACTTCGAAATTAAACTCGCCTCGACAACTTTATTTGTCAATAATAAAAACACCCGTTCTGGGGAGTGCAAAATCGGGAAAACATTTTCAGGGATTGAAAATCAGATCGTTTCCCAGACAAGAACTTCAGTTTTCAGAAAATTACGATATTCTAAACAGGCGCTGGAAGGTTCCTAAAAGTAGACCCGGTTGGGCTCATCAACGGTTAGAATGTAGAAAATGGAGTGTAGCTACTAACAATTTTCATGTGTCGGATGCTATCAAAATATATCTCACATTACCCGCTGATTGGTGCATTGTCATCGTGAGCGATATAAGGCGACCCAATAAGTACCCCTTCAATGAGGGAAAGCAAGGACGGGTTATATATCTCAACGCCCGTGATCAAGTACAACTTGCATCGGAGGGGGTTAAACTCAGTGGAACCCTGCCTTGGAACCATTATGGTAGGAAAAACGTCGGTTATTTGTATGCAATCGCAAGCGGGGCTCAACTTATTTGGGATTTCGATAGCAGTAACTATCTCTTGTCATCTCCGGCGAAAATATTGGAGCCCAATTTGACAGGTAAATTAAGGAAAACAATTGTTTTGAAAGCCACCCCGAAACGGAAACAAGTGACTTGCAACTCATTTAACCCTGTCTCCATTTTGGGTGTTGATAAGTCGCTTTCGTGGCCCAGAGGTCTACCTTTGGATGACATAAAAGCTGCAAAGTGTCAAAAAGACGCGTACCTATTCCAAAAAACAGCAATTCTGGGAAGAAAAATAGCAGTTTATCACACTTTGCCCAGCCAGGGCCCGGATGTCGGTGCAGTGCACCGTTCCAAGAAAAGGTTGCCAGTTAAATTCAACCATAGCCCAGATAGAATACCGCTTATGGTTCCCGATGACGCTTTTGCCCCTTTCGACTCTCAAGCTACTCTTTTCACCTATGAGGCATTCTTCATGTTGTTTTTGCCCGTGACAGTTCACGCCTCAGTTTCCGATATTTGGAGATCTTATCTTGGGCAAAAGCTATTAAAGGACTGTGGTTGCAAAGTAGTTTTTACACATGCACAAGCTGTTCAAAATTACAGCGAGCTCAATATTTCGGCCGAATTTATCTCTGAAGAAGAAAAGTGGTCCGCGAAAAGTGATAAATTAATAGAGTTTTTGAAATATAATTGGACTTCAAGTTGCCAAAAATCACTCGAATGCCATTTTGAATCTTTGGTGGTCAGTCTATATGAACATGACTATATTCAACTTAGCGATGTTTACCATTTTCAAACATGGATTACATCTTTACTTGATTTTGGTTATATCTTTCCTCGGATGGAAAAAAAGATAGCTAAATTACAACCTGAGAAAATTGCGCCTTTTGCTGGAAACGCAGAACCAAAGTGGCCAGACTTGATGCTTTTTGTACCCGCTTTCCCAGGCGGTGAGCGCGATTTGAACAAGTATTTATTGCGAAGCTTGAAATTTTTCTGGCCCAAATCTTATCTAAAGTTAATGGTGGTTTTAGATGGTGAAATAAAGCGTTCAAAGAGAGATCGGTTTGCAGAGCGAATTAAAAACTCAATGAAAGATTACGCAAATTCTGTTCAAATTGTGTTTAACTACATTCCGAAAGAATATTACAACGGCGTTGGTCATGATAGACAGCAGTTAATTATGTTTTGGGCTGATAACTTCACGAACGCCGAGTATGTCGGTTTTTTGGACGATGACAGCCTGGTCACTAACTATGTGTTATATGAAGATCTATTTGATAGACAAGGGCGACCTCATGTTATGGGCAGGTGTCCTGTATCCGAAGACACCGGCTGGCAGGAAACTTCGAACACAACCCACTGGACAGATAATTCAGGCGCTGAGGTCATGCGAACAATGAACTATTTCCCTGTCATTGTGAAAACCTCTCACTTGAAAGTTGTTCGTGATAGCGTTTTAAAACACTTACCACAATTTGCAAATTTTGACGATTTTTTCAGACGCGGAATTATTGAAAGTCGCAGAAAGTACAGCCAGTTCAACATAATTCACCAGCATTTATGGAAACTAAAAAAAGACGAGTACAACTGGCATCTTCAACCACTTTCGGAAACAGACTATCATTTCAAAGGCATGAAGGGAGTAACTGAAGAGATGACAATTCCAAAACCACGATGCTTTCTCCATGTTACCTCTGACGGAAGACAGAAGTCGCCGTATTATGTTGAGGATGTTTTCCAGCAGGGTTTCTGCTACTCTCTTTCGAAAGCAGAGTTTGACGACGGTGGGGAGTACAGCCAACTGTGTAATAATGCTGGGTATAGTTGGGATGTCGTATCCAGTGTACCTAATACCAACCAGTGGGTATTCGATTGGCTGGATTGGCGATGGGACAACCGGACAATCCAGTCAACTAGAAAGCGTGTCGCTATGAATCGCTCTCGACCTGACTGGAACGAAAAAGAACTCAAACGTATTTTTGCCAAAAGGAAAAGTGGCTTGACTTTGAAAATCTGGCAAATTTTTGGAATAAACTTGTAAACTGATCTACTAGAGAAATGTCGGCTCCCGGACTGAGGATTTTCCTCAAAATAACGGGGAAACGAGTGTAAAGAGTGTAAAAATAATAAAAAATTACACCCCTATTTCTCCACTTAATTAACGGTGGAAGAGTGTAATTACAAGAGTGTAATTTCAAAAAACAAAGGTGGAAGGAGGTAGTGATGATCGATCCCCCGACCTTCCCTACGCCCAACATGATACTTCCGCTTTTTGCATTAACCATTGCGCCAACTGCTACAACAATTTAACGTTTCATTTTGGTTATAATGGTAATTCTATAAGAGTGTGATTTTTTATCAGTCCACCCTAGATTACATTCTTTGCGAAGAGTGTAAAAAGAGTGGAGAAAAGGGTGTAAATACAGCGTAATTTTTAAAATTACACTCTTACTCTTTTCCCCGATAAATAGGGGTTGAATTTTCATTACACTCTAATCCCATCTAATTAGGGGTGGATTAAGGGTGATACCTCGGCCCGGGCTCTGTAAAATTGATATAACTGCCTTCTGAATTCAGATCTAAAAAAATACTTTTTAAGACTATTATAGGCATATTTAGGCTAAAAAATAGCGCAACGCCGCTGAGGTAATATTAATTTGAAATTAGCAACTTTATCTATCGCGGATCTCCGGTAAGTTGAGCTGGGGACATTAGGCTACACACTTTATTGCCTAGTTTTTAACTATAGGCCTATACATTCGGATCAATTCAGCAGCCGTGTGATTGATAGACAGTTTACCGAAAATTTATTTGATCCGCTTAACCCACAAACCTTTTGTTTTCTCAAATTTCTGTTTTGAGCTGATGTCTTTTTGGGACATAAAACGGAAAACATAAAATTTGAGACATAATACATAATACGTAAATGGCATAACACGTTTGGAACAAATAATCATTTCAATTTGAAACACTCTGCTTTGATTCTTTTACGAAGATTTAGGATAAATCATTGAACGTGAAGAAAAGAAAGAGCTTCCAAGACTTGGCAGCGAAAACTAAGACTTGAGTATTATCTGCTCAGAGAGGTCACAAGTCTTGGGAATCAAATCCAAGAATTGACACTACAAAGGATATTTTTAACAGAATACCTTTAATAAGGTGCAAAAATTGTAAAATGGATGCTCTCGTTAAATGAAAAACATTCTGTCTTCATGATGCCAAGCTTAACTCTGTTCCGAAAAACTTAAGTGTTGACCTTTCTCTTCTCAGTTAGGCCTCAAGTGTCGGCTCCTCTACCCACTTGGCAATACTATCTCACTGCCAATACTTGGCCTCTGGAAAAACACTGAATCAGGCGTGATAGGCTCTGGGGTTTTGGTACGAGTGATAGTTCTACGTTTGGGAATAAAAATATGATAACTAATACTAGATTAGCAAACATGAAGATACTTGAGAAATCTTTTTAATGAAAACAAATGAACTAGAAAGTGAAAATCACATTATCTCACTTTAGAGACCATCAAATTTTATATCATCTGAAAGGCATCTTAAATCAATTTTCTATTCCAGTTAATTTTCCTGAACGCTCTTTAAGTGTCTTTGCCCCCGTTAAATAAGTTGCACATGATTCAAAGATTCAGTTTTCCCAAAGTGTTGTCATTAATGGAATATCGATGTCACTTTTTGTTCTTGCGACTTTATGCGACTTTATCATTATCATTTGGTAAATGCGACTTTATCATTAGACAAATCATAGCTGATTCAGTGAGTGTAACACCTACAAAAGTCGCAGTGAAGTCATTAAGATGTTAGAGATTTTTGCCCTTCTGAAGCCTACTTTACAGAGTGTTTCTTTTTCTGTGGGTCTTGAACATTTTCTAGAAGTCGCAAGAATGCGGCCGTACCTCGTTGAAAAATGATTGGCAGTTTTAGCTATTATATGAGGGTCACTTCTGGTACGCTTAGTGCAATGGTTACCAATGCGTTTGGATGGTAATCATAGTGTTTTAGTGACTAAAATTTTTGTGGAATCAACTTCGCTTTAGAACTTCAAATCTAAATCATTTTTTCAACGAATGGAAATTTGAACTACCAAGCTCTTTGAATTGAAAAACTTTTATTCAGCTGAATTTGTCAGCAAACACTTGTTTTCCTTTGAGCTTGAATTTTTTGAGCATGAAGCATTTAGTTTTTAAAAGCGCTTAGATTAATTCTTAACATCAAACATAAATGCTGATAAATTCAAGAATTCTTAACATTTAATGATTGGTCGAAAAAAGGCTAAGGATAAAATAGTCAAAAGATTAATCAGCAAAGCCTCTTTCAAAAGTTATTGATAACAAAAATGGGAAATCTGAAGGCAAAGTGCGAAACGGCTCCTCGAATAGCTATCACGTTCCCCGCATATGTTATTCAAGGTGACTATCTTGTATACATCGTTTCTTCAACCTAACCAGAGAATCCTGTAGGGGATTTCAATGGGGCAAATATGTTCTCAAGGTTTTTTTCGGGCAAAAATTCAGCAGAAATCAATACGGTTTTTTCCCATTATAGCCCCCCAGCTTAATGGTCAGAAAACCTTTAGTTTCCCTAAACTTGGTAATTATACAATTATGGGGGCTATAATTTCATGGGGGGCTATAATGGGAAAAACCCGTGAATCTTTCTCCATTTCTTTCTGAGAAGTTGATTTTTTTAGCTTTCTTTGCGCCTGATGTACTAAGACGTAGTTTGCTCCATGAAAATTGCCCCATTTTTGCTAGGTGGACAGATCAGGCCTTATTTTTGCATATTTTGTGGTGTTATGAAATCTTTTGTTCGAATTTAGCCCATAAAGTTTACAGGCCCAAATAAATACATATAAAAACGCTTGAAAAACAGCATCAATGCCGAAGCAATCACTATTTCGTTGAATAAGTTGTCCGCATCCTTGAAAAGAAATTGATTTGATTTTTCCACTTACAAATCAACTATCAGCTTCAGAGGGTTATAATTGTCTTCAAACAAAAATGGCCAAATGTTTGTTGAAGGATTGTAGAGTTTTGTTCCAAGTCCGTATTCATCACGAGACTGTTAAAGTTAGTTGGATTTTTGGGCATGTTCCTAAATTGCTGTTGACACAACAACAATTTATGAACATGCCCAAAAATCTTTAAAAACTTCAATAGTCTCGTGATAAATACGGAGGACTTGCAACAAAACTCTACAATGCCTCAAAAAACTTTTTTTGCCCTTTTTGTTTGAAGACAACTATAGCCCTCTAAAGCTGATAATTGAATTGTAAGTGTAAGAACCAATTCAACTTCTTTTCGAGGATGCCGACAAATCATTTAACGAAATATTGAAGACAGAGGCATCTGCTGACAATTTATGCCAATATATCGTCTTGGTTTGTTACCAAGCAAACAAAAGTAAGCGAGATTTATATACAAAATCGCACCATTTTTCACAGCCAATGGCAATTGCGTATAAGGTTAAACACGTTCTAATTCACGTGGAAAACTCGCAAAAAGATTCAAAAAACTTATCACGCAAGGCGTGTTTAAACTTAATAAAATACATTTTGTTGCACTGTTTTGAATAGGTAACTGAACAGCTTCGAACTTAAGTATCAAAATGGGTCTGGCAATGGGTATCAGAAGGACGTTGCCGTCTAACCCACTTGTTGTCATCTTCATTACATCCCGGGTCAAATGTCCTCCCTAAAAATCCTCCCATTTTGTTGTAAGAGTGGGGGGAGGGGGGTAATTTGTCTTTTACCCCCTCACTCTTACACCATTTTACTCCCGTTGGAAGCCTAATGCAGCCCCAAAAAGAGGTAAGAGTTTTGAGCTGCATCTTCCTAAGAAATCCTCCCATTGCAGCCCCACTCTTACATCATTTTGGGCGGGAAAAATTGACCCGGGATATACTTAATAAGTTGCTATCATCTTGTTTAGCCTTATGCGCTGCTTTGTGTCTGACTCTTATGCGTTGCTTCATATCAAAAAGGATTGAATTGAAAGCCTATTGAAACAGTGGTTTTAAAGTTTTATGTGGTACCGCTCCCGGTTTAAATACGAATACTGTTAGAATTTGTCGTGATAAACGTATTAAATAGACTATGAAGCTTTTGTATTAAATAGACTAAAGCTTCTGTATAAAGAACAAAATTCCGTTTTATTTTATGGATATCAATTTGATCAGCCAATATAAATATGTTAGCAGTAAAGATTATCAATTGTCTTGATAAAGACACTTCATATCAAACCAGGGTATGCGTTCTCTGATGTGCACTGAGCAGGTGGGTTAGAAATGGCGGGTGAGCGAAGCAAAAGGTGGTCTGATAGATGCGTCTCGATTGGAAGGTCATATCTGGAGGCAAAATCCCCAGCGGTTGTATAACACACCGGAAATGATGGGTTCCGGCCTTTAGGTACAAGTATATACGCTGGACGACTTACATTAAACACAACGTGGATTTTTTGAGAGAGGTTCCACTTAATCTGTGAGACAGAACTAAAAGTTTTGTCCCATAACAGTTATCAAAGTTTAGACGTCAAGAAAATTAACCCGTGAGGTTTGCTGACATTCGCATTGGTAATAAAGTGCTGTATAACAAGTTTTTGCTAACCGGCGGCTAATATTCCCCACAAACGTAATTTCTTAGTGAAAAACCCGATTTTAGAACTCTTTGGTAGAGTTTTCACAAAATTGGAAAAAAATTGGTCCAATTAAGTTGTGTAGCAAAAAATTAACCGCAGATATGAGAATAAATAAATGAGAGAATATAAGGCAAAATTGTCCTATTTTAAAATTTTGCGGTCAATTTTGATGTTTTTCGGAAAAGTTTAGAAATTAGGTAGCGAAAATTTAAGCACCCGTTTGTAAAGTATAAAACCGCAAGATTACTCGAAATTCCTTACGCAATCATGAGTTCGCACAAAATGACCATAATTTAATACAATTGGCAAACACAAAAAAATTGATAATTTTGTCAAAGTCAACTTTTTTACAAAAATTACTGTTTTTTCATATTTTCTATTCTCGTCTCTCGTTTTCATACCGTACCGTGCGCTTGTTTTCCTTCACTTTAATTCTTCATTCTAGATTTCTGATTATTTCACAAATGGTTCTCTCTCAAAATTTAGTTTGTAATTTATGTATCTGATCATTTCATTTTGTGTTCAAAGTTTCCCTCCCTACCTCGTTTTAGCTTTCGATGTGGTACGTTGTAATTTGTAATGAATTATGCTTTGTTTGTGCTGCAATATGTTTTTTATTCGAGAAGGCTGGTTGATCACTTGGTCTTGTAGCTTTCTAGCGTCTGATTTAGTTGACTCACGAATTATGACTGGTTTATTTCTTGGCTTTTCAAATGGTTTACAGGTTCTCTGATTTGACATTAGTTTTTTCTCACGTTTTCTTAGATTGCTTCCTGACTTTTCAAACTGTCAAGGTGTACAAACACAATGTTGTCATTTATTAACTCCAGTTGTATTTTCTATTATACTGCTAGTAGACTGACTGATTGTTCTGCTGAGGTATGACCTAAGTTTGTTCTGAAGTTTTTTCTAAGTTTTAGACCTTTTTATATTTTTTCTAAACTTTTAGATCTTTTAATATGCTACTGCGTTACCCTAAGTCACATTGTTAATGGTATTTTAAAGAACATAATAAAAGTTCAAACCTTTTCTGTATGGCATCTGTAAACTGCTCTGCGTTGTAAAGAACTAATCCAGAGCAGGCGTGTTTCATAGTCAGAGAATCTTTATCAGCTTGTTTGCTGGGAAGGGCAAATGAGCAAATAACTTTTGAAAAGATTTTTTAATAATTATTTAACTTTTTGTGCTAAATTGACCATTGCAGTGGCACGGTTAGTGTGACTGGCATACTAACCCCGCAACTGCCTGCGTCCTTTACAATATGTTGGTTGCATTTTAACTTACTTTTACAACAACTAATTTTGCCAGGAAAATTACCATAAACATTCATCCGTTCTGCATTGCAAGAAAAAGGTTTGTTAAGTAGCTGTCGCCCATTCCCTAAATCGCCCGAGCAATGTTATAACTGGTCTCACGTCGTGACTGCAGTTTAATTCCTTTTACAAATTTACATCAATGTCTTATCGCACGCTATGAAAGATAAATAATAAGGACCTGCGCTGAATAGATGTTTCCTTTACATTTTGTAGAGAAACATTGACAAGATTGGTTTGCTTTTTCAGTAATGATCTGAGAGTCCTCAAAATTTTCTGATTTTTTTGTGTCACAACTTGTTACAACTGAAGGCCGGCAACAATAATTCTTTTTTGCTGCTTCATCCAAAAAATATGCTTTATTTTTATTAATTAAATATGCTTTTCCTTAATAGCATTTGGCAACGTGATCAGCAAAAAAACGGGCCAGGAACATTTTTGAAGAGAAAAAGAAGGGGGACTAATCAGACTCTATTTTGATGTCAGATTGCTTTGTGACTTTTTATCTTCTATACTTTTCACAAAATTTTTCTCTGTAACTGTGCAAAAACTTTCAAACAGTAATGGCACAACATTTTTCTTACCTTTTTAACGAATGCATTTTAAAAAAGTTTTCTAGACTGCATTAAGAAAAAGGACATCACACCTATTAACAAATGTAAGCCGACTGGTGTCACCAGTTGTTGCCCATTTTCTTGCACAAGCACTTTTTAAAATAGTTTTGAACCAATGTTTTACGGCTAGAATTTTTTTCCAAATTTTAGACCTTTTAATATGCTAGTGCGTTACGTTAAGTCACGTTGTTAATGGTACATAAAACAACATAATGAAGGTTGAAACTTTTTCTAGAAGGTACTTGTAAACTACTCTGCATTGCAAAGAACGAACCCAGAGGAGGCTTCTTCAATAATCGAAGAATCTTTATCAGCTTGTTTGTTGGGAACGGTAAATGAGAAAACAACTTTTGAAAAGATTTTTTTAAATAGTTGTTTAAATTTCTGTGCTAAATTTACCATTGCAGTGGCACCGTTAGTATGACTGACCTACTAACCATGCAACTGCCTGCGTCTTTTAAAATATGTTGGTTGCATTTTAACTTACTTTTACCCAAAAATTATCATAAACTCTCATCCGTTCTGCATCGTCGTTGAAGAAAAAGGTTTGTTAATTAACTGTAGCCCATTTCTTAACTCGCGTGCCCGAGCAATGTGATTTCTGGTCTCAATTCCTGACTGCAATTTAATTCCTATGTTGACAAAAATAAATCAATGTCTGATCGCACACTGTGAATGGTAAATAATAAGTAGCTGCGCTGAACAGATGTTTCCTTTACTTTTTGTAGAGAAACCTTGACATAAGTAGCTTGCTTTTTCAGTAATGATCTGAGAGTCCTCAAAATGTTTCTGACTGTTTTGTGTCACAACTTGTTACAACTGAAGCGCGCCAACAATAATTCTTTTTTGCTGCTTCATTTTTAAAATATGCTTTATTTTTATTAATTAAATATGCCTTTATCATATAGCATTTGGCAAGGTGATCAGCAAAAAATGGGCCAAGAATATTTTTTAAAAGAAGAAGAAGGGGGCCTAATCAGATTTTATTGTGGTGTCAGATTGCTTTGTGACTTTTTATGTTCTATCGAAATTTTTCTCTGTAACTGTGCAAACACTTTTAAACAGTAATGGTACAACATTTTTCTTGCCTTTTTAACGAATGTATTTAAAAAGACATTTTTCTAGACTGCATTAAAAAATGGATTTCACACCTATCAGCAAATGTGAGCCGACTGGTGCCGCCGGTTATTGCACATTTTCTTGCACAAGCACGTTTTCAAAACGTTTTGAACCAATGTTTTAACAAAAAATAACGAATCGCGCTAAAAACTTAAATCTGTCAATCCTCTTCAATTTGTCATTGAAAAAGCGTTTCAACAATGGATGTCTCATTAATTTTCAAAGCTAATGTTGCAAAAGTTTTTACTGAAACAATATTGTCGAAACAGCGCATTTGGTTTTCTCCAAAGATTTGGGTTCCATTTCTCATGGCATTCTAATAAATTCGCTTGAATATCTGAGTATCTAATAAAAATTTGTTTCCTTGCATAACAAACATGACATCCAAACGCATTAGATTATGGGGACAACATATATTTCGTATGTCTTGATATTTGAGTTTGCTGTTGTCTTGTATTGGATGTTGTTTTTCAGGAACCAAAACGACCTTTGGGCTTTTGATCTTCCTTTGTTGCACTTTCATGCCATTTGAAGTTTTCCCAAACAGTAACTCTAAGATCATTCTGTGATATTTTATTTGTGATTCTTTTATCAATTAGGCAAAGTTGTGAGCTCTTTTTAAAGCTGATTATTTCACATTTGCTATCAAGCGATCTCATACCATTTTCAACAAACCGTTTGTGGAGATTACTCCAAACTAATAGTACTTGTTTGGAAATTGTTGAAAAGGATTTGTAGTCTTCTTCGTAACCAAAAGTAAGACTATGGTCCATGCTGTTTGGTAGATGATCGCTGACATAAAGAAGAAAAATTAGCGGACCTAAGATAGAAACTTGAGGTATAACACTGGTTACAGGTATGAATTGTGATTTTATCAATCTTTAATTTGACAACTTGTTTCCGGTCTTCGAATTTGTTGGCAAAAAGTTAGTTCCCTCTATTAGTTCCCTCTGTTGCAGTTTCTGAAAGCTTTTTGTTTAGCCGATTTTGTTATACTCTGTCAAATTCTTTTTGGTCATCGAGTTAGAAAAAAAAAGCTCTTCGATTCCAGATAAGTCATTATACTGTTAGAGTTTGTTTAGGAAGCATAGCATTTTAACAATGGTCGATATTTGTGATCTAAATCCGTTTTTGAACCATAAAACAAATTATTCGCGGTTTTGTAGATTTTATCGAATATTAATTACTCAAGTACTTGGGAGAGACAACATATTTCATTTATTGGTCTGTAATTCAGTTCTGATGTTTTCCCGCCAATTTATTCGAATGGTGTGATTCCGCTGGTTTTTCAGACATTTGGGAATTTTTCCTGTACTGATACATGTGTGTGAAAGCAAGATGTATTGATTTACATAACGCTCGTACTAGGTGTTGAAGAAACTAAATGTCTCTTAATGTACAGGCGGTTTCGGGCAAAAAAGCAAAAAAATAGCAGACAACTTTATAAATTTGCCTATTGATTCAATACTCGAACCGTCGGCTCTAAATTTGAAACAACCACACATACAAACACTG
>NW_027450160.1:0-36106 GCF_964194025.1 Convolutriloba macropyga | reverse complement strand
AACGTATAATTTTCAAGACTTTTAAAATCGGATGCACATTCAACGCAGAATTTTTCCTTTCGAAATTTAAACTCAAAATTTTCAACACTATATTTGGGTGCAAGATTGCGGTGCCAGACCGAAGTAACTTCTGATTCTACCCAAGTCCAACGCACACGGAATGTTTTCAGAAAAAAATTAAAGGTTCTGGGATTTGGGTTGAATGCGCCTAAGTATGATCAGAGGTCACTCCGGTTTGGGGATAGTCTGAGCAAAGGTCACTTCCGGATGGTAGTTGTCTTATCAGAGGTCACTTCCGTCTGAGTTGGTCTGATCAGAGGAGGATTCAAGAGCACATTAGACTGAACAGAGAAGATTTTGAGTGCAATTGGGTCTGATTAGAGACCATTTTGAGCACATTTATTCTTTTGATTTTTTTGTTTTTTTAATGAGAGATGTTGGCTATGACTGAAGGCAATAAAAAAAGAGACACATCTAGAGTCTGCTGCCTCTAAGCAGAACCGAAGGTGTTCAGCTGATAATAAATGCTGGTATCCTTAATAGGAAATTTTGATTAACTGAAGACCATGACGTTTTTTATGGAGATTTCATCCACTGAGTCAGAAATGTGCACTAATGGTTTGCTAAATAATTTTTTTCTCAACAGTTGGGTTTCATTTCCATTAGCAATACTTTTGAACTTGGCTCATCCTCGGATGAATTTAAAACTGCAAACATCAATTTTTAAGACATGAATATATTATAGCAAAATTACAGAGAATCGTTCATCAGAGTCTGGTCAGAGTCGTTTTGGAGCGCACAATAGTCTGATCAGGAGTGCTTTTCGAGCCCACAATATTCTGATGAGAAGTAACTTTGAGCGCACAATTGTCTGGACAATGATCTGATTTTGGTTTGGGCCATGGTCGCACAATCGTTTGGACAATGGTCTGATTATGGTTTGAACAGAGGACATTTCCATCTGACAAGGTCTGATCACAGACAACTTAGGCGCACTCCGAGCCCACAAAATTTATCTGACAAAAGTTGTGGAGAATTGGGATTGACAAAAATAAATCCTGATTACAAAACACGACCACCAGAAACGCAAATTAATGCTGCTGTGGCTGCTACTTTCGTCAAATTGCAAAAAAAATTATATATAGCGCAGCCATTTTTGTTGAGCCGGATGTGTCCATCTTTCTGATAAATGAATACATGTTTTATCTCTGGATAAATCCAGAATGTCAGAAGAAGTGCTGCGAGATGCATATTCTGCAAAATTGGTTTTTTAGTTGTTGGCATCTATTCATTATCATTTGCTTCAATGATTAGCTTTGTTTGTGCGTTTAATGATTTTTTGATTTTTAAGCGGGTATATTTTTGGGAGGTTTAGTGGTAGTTTTTTTTGGAGCTGATTCAAAACTGCAGGGTTTTGCTTTGTTTAAATTTGATGTGAACTCTCAGATTGTTTTTAGCCTGAAACTGCTTATAATCCGGAAGATGCTGACTGACGAAAACGGTGGATTGATTTAATTATACAAAACCAAATAGTGTGTATGCTAAAACGTCTAGCAACCCTTAAACAGCATTGGAACTTAATTTTTTTGTGAAAACTGGCTATTATAGATCAAAAGGGAAGAATCGAAAACAACAATAGATTAAACAGTGTGTTTTTAAAATTTTATGCATCGGATAAAAATTAATTTTTAGCCTAGAAGTTTGCATCCGTTCCTCCTAGGAAGACCTATGAAAACAATACTACCAAATTTAGTAGCCAACCTGACTTCTAAATAAAAGAAATCCGATGGTCCTTTATTTATCACCAGAAAACACAAACCCAAAGCTCATTTTCTCCAGGTTTGGATTTCTTACATGTCTAAACAAAATTAACCTATTAAGGGAAAACTTTAAGGGAGAACTTAAGGGAGATTTTCAATTGACTGCTATTGTTTTTAATCCATTCAAGTAAAGCTTTTTAACATTTATAATTAACAGTACTACTGTAAAAAAATTTTTCCTGTTTTAATATTATTTTTCTTGCACCACTATAAAATCAATGATTTCGAATATTGATGAAAAATTAAAATTGTTTTTGTGTTTCTGTGAACAGAAAAAAGTCTGATCCCAACTCAAAAGTTTGTAGTCTAAATTTTACACACGTGTGATTAGATGAAAAATCATGTGCCAATACATAATTTTGTCCGGAATGATTTACATTTCAATGAACATTTCTGGAAAGAAATTGGAATTCACTTATTTTTTTGCACAAAATTACATGATTCTCTTTGACTACCTTTCACAAGTTTTATTTGATTTGCGCTAGTTTTTTTGTAAACTCTCAAGTAAAAGCGCGCGATTTGAGCTGGCCTGAAATTTCAGATTTTTCTCGGAAAATTTGACACTTTTCACACAAAAAATGTTGAAAAAAAAATTTTATGATTTACTGCGTGATGATTACCGAAGTTTGTGAAAAGGAGAAAAGATCATGCAACGTCACTCGAAATATACTGTCCTTTTACAAGAGAAATTACACAAAAACTCGTGTAAATAACATCAAAACTCGTGAAGGCCAACCCGATAGGCTCACGTGGTCATGCACCGGTTGTTCTGTCATACTTTTTGTCACGCCTGGTATCATGTTACTATTCAATTTTCTCTTAAAATGACGAGATGAAATTTACAAAAAAAGTGTAATTTTTGCCACGCTCAAGAAACATGTGCCAGCAAATGAGAAATCTTCAGTGTGTGGAAGCTGGTACATTAGGGCACTTTATTGGTTTGAGGCAAAGGTGTCGTGCCAACAATGGGTGTTCAATAGAGTAAGACAAAGAAGTTGAAAAGTTTTTGCTTCCCTACTCAAAAAAGTTATTCCAAACGTGCATTTGGCGGCTAATTTTCACATTTTTGCACGTTTTGAAGCTGTATGTAATTAATTGAAGCCGAAGGAGTCGTTTGTAAAGAGATTTTTGACGCCATGGCTCTACGCTATAGGATTCAAGAAAAAAATCCTCCCACAAAAAGTGTCGCATGTGACGAAAATTTCATTTTTCAGCGTGCACTCATCCAAAGGACCTCATTACGCTAAAACGTATAATCAATTGTTAGATGCGTTAAGAGAACTTGCTGACATTGCGTGGCCCTACACCCAACAACAACCAGTCACCAGAGAACACGCAGAGGATAAGCAAGCTCTAAGAGCCGATCTATTTGTCTGTGGAGTAAAGAGCCCTCAAGAAACTGAGATATGCCAGGAGAAACATATCTCGTTGGCTCCACTTTTGTTCGACGTTGACGGCATGATGGCCCCAGAAAGCACAATTTGTTGGGATTATGAGCTGCGTCAAAACAAGACCTTGTGATTCCATCTTGAGAGCATTAAACCCTTGTATAAGAGGTACAAGATGCCAAAGACGATCTTTTGCAGTTCGAAGATGGTGCTTTTATTTCTTGAAGGATGACTAATACTTTCAGCATAAACTACTTCAATCAATTGCCTTCCAACATGCATAATAGCTCAACCAAAAACGGGGGAGATCTGTATAAGTCAAACCAACTGAGTGATAATCTTGCAGATTGATTGTTTCAATATTGGAGCTGAAATTTTATGTCACCCAGTGAGAGGGGGACTTTATTTATTGTTGGATTCTTCTCAACTCACTCACTGGGAGGGGTTGATAAAATTGCTTCAGTTGACGGAAAATAAGAAGAAAGCAATCGATGAAATTAACGAACAAGGGTACACTAAACTCAATTAGTAGACTGTTGATTTAAATTAGAACCATGTCAGAAATGAACCGAGTAATAAACTTTGTTAGCAAGTTGAACCGCATTTTTAGGAGCTAGACGTCTCATGAAAACTTTGGCTATGTGATTTTTTGTAACTAATTTAACTAATTTGAACAAAAGAACCACATGTCTTGCAAAAAATATCGTAGCTGCACCATACGAACGAACAAGGATTCGTTGTATTGTGTTTTCAAAATTAGCTGTGAAATCTCTCAATCAGTAGACACTCTTCTATTTCACAACCTGCTTTTCAACTTCTGGATAGCTGCGCAAATGGAAATTCTTGATTAACCATCTGCCTTTTCCTTATTTTAATTTATTTCCAACATCTCGCACTACTTTTTAAAAATGACTACTCGTTCAATCACATTGACACAGCCGAGTTATTTCTCTTCCCAGTAATCGAAAAAGTAAGCTTGTCAATTGTCGTCCATGGCAAGTGAAGAAATTAGATCTAATTCTCAGCATGAAAATATAATGTTGGAGAACATCGTACTTTTATGCTAAATCACCTGTTCAAGTTCTTGACGAATTGGTTTACATATCATTATCATAGCACGGACCTCTGGTATGGTAAACGTGAAATTTTGTTTACGTGTACCTTTTAAGTAATGAAACTCTAACTTAAGAGCCTGTTCGCTTAATTTGGACAAAAATTGGTTTTAATTAACCACCAATTTTTCAAAAGTTTTGAAGCCCCTTTGAAGTTATCTTTCTTGACTCGCACGTAATCACTGACTTTTACATGGGAGTTTTTTCTTGGCAGTTCATGTGCCATAGATTTTTGATTTTTTTCCCTATTAAAAACAAGGTTCATTTCGAATCCTTTCCTTTCGTTGCCTAGACCTCAAGCTGTTGCTTTTCCTGGGTCTGCTTTTGCACAGGTGCGAAATACATTTCATCGATTGTGGTTCAAAGTGAGGCGTTTACTGATACAGCTTTATTCTAGAAGTTTTATCATGTTTAGGATCAATGATGTCTGCAATTTCATCGGAAGTTTCTGAGGCTACAATAGTGCCCATTGATAAAGATGTGGAATTAGGTCACTCGCAATTAGGAAGCACACGTAGCAGACACAACAGCAATTTCGATACGCTACCTTTCAATCAATCCCTCAACAATGCCAGCAATGTACAGGTTTCAAATATTTACAAAACTTTTTTGCTAGTTTAAGTTACGATCATAAACAGACTATTTCGCTGTGATTCTATATACCAGTCTCAGTTACGTCAAGTATATTTCAACTGTATATAATATAATTGTATCAATATATGATCGATACAAATTTCGATTCTAACTTAGTTCTAGCAGTTCATTTCTAAGTGAACTTGGTACCCGTTAATATATTGCTATAACGTCAAATGTGATTCTACTAATGATCACATACAAATTTAGATATGAACGAAACCGCTCTTCATATAGCGTTTATGTATTAGCATGCCACCAAATAATATTTAATATCCAGGTCTTTTATAGTCAGATTGGTTGCTAATTATTCAAGATTGTAACTAATCATTAAACAGAAAAAGTTTGTCTTTTACATATACAGGAAGTTATGGATCAATTTTATCAAAATCAGACAAGTTATCAAGGCTGTGATGAAACGGAACACAAATTTGTTCATATTTGGAAGGGTAAATCTCCCGCAAGAAACGATTGCAACTCCCCGGACACAATATCAGTAGACTCTTTAGAAAACTACAAGTCAAGACTATCGAAAAGTAACAAATCGCAGCCGATTAAACTGGAGCCAACTTTAGTTCAAACGTCGGTTCAAAGCAACTTTTCGAAACGGAGAAAAAGCAAATCATATACTCGTGAAATTGAGCAAGCAATTTCAGATGCAATGTCTATAATTCCTGGGTCGTTAAATGCGGGCTCAACAATAGCAGAGATTGCTTCAAACGAGATTGCTGGACCTTCAAACTGTGAAGAAACATTGGGCGACGAAGATGAGCTAAAAACATATGCTAACCAGCTATTTTTCGAAAGCACTTATAGTTTCGTTAAAACGAATGCTCAAATACACAGCATTGATCTGGACCACAAATTTTCAACCGAAGCTGAGAAGTTTCCTAAAATCAAAGACCACAGTTATGAAATGTTGGAAGAGTATATAGCGACAAATCCTTTTGACGTGAGTTTGCTGAGAAGCGAATTAGGCGATGCAAAGGTAAATGCAACTGAAATGCATCAACAAATTGAGACAAGGCGAAGAAAGGAAGCGGTCTCATTTCTGCCCAACCCAGTCAACCAAATTGAAGAGATAATGTTGGCTCTTCCTTAAATCAACTCCCGTTGATGTTATGTGATACAGGATTTTCAAGTTAAGTTTTCTAAAATCAAACTAAGGTTTTCACAATTGTTTTAAAAATTGAAGATATGTTTTAATGCTGTTAAAGACAATAAATTTACTGAAAATAAAAAAATATGTTATTTTTCACGATTTCATTTTGAATTAGTCCTGTTAAGGTTTTTTGCTTAAATTTTAAAATCATGGGCTTTTGATCTAAGTCTTATTATTGGAGTTTGCATAATAGAGCCAATATTGCTGCTTTCGAAACCAGAAGTGACGATGTGCCAGAAATCATCTTCAGCAGCCAGAGGAGAAGAAGTAGTGTCAGATCCGCAGAAACGCCCCTCATCAATCACCAAGACCCGGCAGGGTTAGTATTTCCAGGGTTTCACTTAGACTACATTCTGGTACTTTCAGCCTTGGGCACTCTGTTTTGGTTAAAATCAAGAAGTTTTGAAACAGTAACATAACTGGACACCCAGAACACAGTATCATTTATATATAATGTTGGCTCTTATTGTGACTAACAAAACTACCAAGTTTGCTGTCCATTGTTAGCTGTAGAGTTTTCATTATAAAAAGCAAGCAACTAACAAATCCTCGTGTTGGGTTATGGACTTTCGCAAGCGGAATAAAAGGCGTTTTTAACTAAGTAAAAGAATTAATTTCTCAAAAATGAGAGAATAACAAAATGATATTTTACAGAAGAATTTAGAGATTTACAGGAGAGATCTGATTATTAGATCAAGATGGTGATTTGAATTTGGGGATGAAAAAGGACTAAAAAATCAGCTGTATATATATCCATTATCAGTGTGAAAAAGTCAAGATACAAAACTAATGTTAGCACCGTGATTTATAGTGGGGGTCGAAAGGGTTACCCAATATGGTTGGGTTCTGCAAATCAGTCGCAATGGGAACCATAAATGGAATGCATTTGCACTTTTCTAAGAATTCATTCACACTTCCGGAGATATCATCATCATTTAATACATGCTGGGAAGATTTTACATCACTTAATCTAACTCTAATAATAGTTATCTAGATTCACCAATTTGAACCGAATATTGATTCTCAGCACCATTTCTTGACGATTCATTTATATAGTTTCTTTGATCAAAGTCATATTGCTTGTCTTTCTAATCTGGTAAGTCAAACTTTCTTTGTAATTCTCACTAAGTTTAAGACTATAGTTTGATCAATATTCTAACACCCCCACTCAGACTTGATCTGATTGCGTAGAGTCTGCTCCCATCAAAACTGCTCTGAATGTTTCCACTTTCGAAACGGGTAAGGACATTGTGAAGATGTCCGCTGCCATTTTGTCTGTAGGGACGTAATGAATTGAAATAGTCCCATCCTCCGTCTTGTCCCGGATGAAGTGAAACTTTGTTTCGATGTGCTTGCTCCTTTTGTGCATGACTGGGTTTTGGCAGAGTCTGAAACAACTTTGGTTGTCTTCTCCAAATGCTATTGGACGTTTCTGTTGGATGCCAAAATCCTCTAGAAATTGAAGGTAGAGTGCTTCCTGAACTGCTGCTGCCATGCCCTGATATTCTGCTTCTGATGAAGAAAGAGCAACTGTGGCCTGCTTCTTGACACCCCAGCTGAGTGCTGCGCCACGTCCGTAGAGCTTGAAGTAATAGCCCGTTGTTGATTTTCTGTCGTTCACGTCTCCAGACCAGTCTGCATCACTTTCCCCCACTAAATCATAACTAGCCTCTTTTGTGTAAGTAAGTTTAAAACCTTTTGAACCTTGAAGATATCGCAGAAGTCGTTTTCCGCACATCCAGTGTTGATTGGTAGGTGCATTCATGTGTCTGGACAGAATGTTGACTGTGAACATGATGTCTGGCCTCGTCTGTTTGGCCAGATACAGAAGTGATCCAACCAAGCTTCTGTAGATCCTCTGGTCCACTTCTTCGTCTCCGTTCTGTGCTGTCTGAAATTTCAAATTCAGATCAGCTGGAGTTCTTGAGGGTTTGCGTTGATCCATTTGAAACCGCTCAAGCATTGTTTCTATGTAGCGTTCGTGGTCGACTGTGACTTTGCCCTCTTCTCGTCTGATTCTTAGACCCAGAAACCAGTGTAGTCTCCCTCTGTCTTCCATGTGAAAGGTTGCTTCTAGTGCCTTCTTGACATCAGAGACCACTGTCATACTTCTTGATGCTACTATGATGTCGTCAACCCAGACCAAGATGAAGGTGTGATCCTCTGCCTCTGATCTTGCAAACAAGCAGTGATCGTTCCTGCTTCTGGTCAACCCCTGTTTCAGTAGGAAGTTTGCCAGCTCTTTGTACCAGTTGTTAGCAGCCTGTTTCAAACCATAAATTGATTTATTTAGTCGACATACTAACTTCTCCCCATCTGATCCGCGTTTTACAAACTCCTGTGGCTGTTCCAGATACATTTCTTCCTCGATTGGTGAGTGCAGGAAAGCAGTCTTGACATCAAATTGGTGCATCACATGGCCCTGCTTTGCTGATAGCTGAAGTAGAATCCTGAATGTCTCTGGCTTACAGGTAGGCGCAAAAGTCTCAAACTAGTCCAGTCCTTCCACTTGTTTGAAGCCTTTCGCCACATAGCGCGCTTTGTATTTGTCCACTTGATCACTGGGTCCCAATTTCACTTTGTAGACCCATTTGCCCGGTATGACGTCCCTGTCTGTGGTTGGTCTCACTAGGTTCCAAGTCTCGTTGTCTTGGAGTGCCTTGACCTCGTCCTTCATTGCCCGGTGCCACTGGTCCCAATCGTCACCTTGCTTGGCTTCGTAGACTGTTTTGGGTTCCACATAGTCGCCCTCAGTCACAGTAAGATGGGTCCTGACTTCTCCAAAAAATTGCGGAACATTCCTTGCTTGTGTCCCTCGTCTGGGCTCTGCTCTGTCCGCGTGTTCCAGTGCATCTTCATTGAAGCCAACTGTCTCTAACTGTGAGAAGTCTTCTGTGTCACTGTCTTCCAGTGACTCTGAGTCTCTGTTACTCCCTCTTGTTGCAGTAGATCCTTCATCTAGTGCTGTTTCTCCAACATCCGAGGCCTCTTGTCTCAATGTTGTTTCTTGAGTATTCACGCTCCCTGCGTCATGCCACTCCTCCTTTATTGCAGTAGATGTGTCCTGTTGTTCTCTGTTGTCACCATCTTGATGACCATCATCTGGGTGCCAGATTCCCAGTTCCGACCCATCATTTAGTAGGTCAGCCGTTTCTTTTTTGTCAGGGATTGAGCCATCTTCAGACTCCTTGATGATCACATCTCGAACTGCCATCACCTTGCGTGTGTTGGGTATGTACACCAGGTATCCGTTTTCTCCTTCAGTGTAACCCACAAACTTTCCTTCCAGTGCCTTGGGTTCAAGTTTGCTGACTTCTCTGTCCCTCTTCCTCATGAAGACTGTGCAACCAAAAATAGATAATTTACTAATTGAAAGCTTAGGTTTTATACCTCTCATCAGCTCTGCTGGGCATTTTTCTTCTCCTTGTCTCACAACCAAGTTTCTGATCCTTGCTGCGTGAAGAATTGCTGCTCCCCACATCATCTTGGGAAGTCATGAGTCAATGAGCAAACATCTTGCCATCTCCAGCAGTGTCCTGTTGCACCTCTCAGCTAACCCACTCTGGTATGGTCTTTTTCTGTAGAATGCCTGCATCTAAGCAGTACGTCTTGAACTGCACTGAGAGAAACTCTTTCGCATTGTCTTGCCTCAGCTTCTTGGGCGTCCCCACACTGAGAACAAATTTCTTCAGCTTGGCCAGTGCTTCACTCTTTGCTTTAAGCAAGTCCACAAACAAAAACTTCGTGTACTGGTCTGCAAACACTATGCAGAACCGGAACCCTGACAGTGACTCTACTCTGAAAGGTCCCATCACGTCTGTGATCACCCTCTCCAGCTTCTCCTCTGCTTGGGTCTCTGCCACTCTTGGTACTGGAGTCTTTGTGGTCTTGGCCAATGCACACACATTGCATACATCATCGAGTTCCCCCACTGTCTCTGGTGCATTCCTGACCACATCCGCTTGATTCAAATGACCCAATCGTCTGTGCCACTTCCTTGCACTGTCAAGTTTCACGCTGTTGGAACTCATCTTGAATTCTATAACGCTGCAGGGTAAGTAAAACAAATTATTTTTTTGTGTCAGTTTTACCCGAGTTCCCTTCTGGAGTTTCATGCAGCTGTTTCTTCTCTCGAAAGTGAAGCTATGTCCCCACTCCGTGCATCTTGAGACTGATAGGAGGTTTGAAGAATAGTTCGGTACACACAGAACATTTTTGAGTTGGCCTTGGAATTCCCCTTTGTTTGAGGGTATGCTGATCCTCACACAGCCTCTGCCCACCACTCTGGAAGCCTTTCCGTTGGGATTTCTGACCACTGATTGAATTGGCACAAACTTCAGGAACGCATCGATGTTCGTCACTATGTGATCTGTACAACTACTGTCCACTAACATGCCTGCTGTCTTTCACTGGGTAAGAGCTGCCCAGCAGTCCTCGTCTGGTGTAGCCAATGTTGGACCCATTGCCACTGACTCATGTTTGCCTCCATCTCTTTGTCTCTTGCATGCCCTGTCTAGGTGACCCTTCTCACCACACTTGCTGCATTGTGCTGTCTCCTTCTTCCTGCAGTCCTTGGCGAAGTGTCCAGGGATCCCACACACAAAGCAGTTTCCTTTCCTGGGTCCCTTCTTGAAGTCACGCTTCACTGCCAGTGCCACTGAACCACTTTGTCCCTTGTGTCTCTGCACCGTGCTCTCATGAAAGTTTTGCAGCCTTTTCCTTATCTCTGTGAAGTTCGTTGCCGGGTTGAAGCTTTCCTGTATAACAAAACTTTCATACCTCATTGGCAGACCATTGAGGACCAAGGCGTTGAAGAGGGTCTCTGAGACTGCTTCCCCTGCTTCTTGTAGCCTTGTGAGCAACTCTTGTCCTCGGATGAAGAAGCTGTCCAAATCCTCAGAATCCTCGAGCTGCAGTCGAGCAAGCTGTGCCACTAAAGTCACCAATGTCGGCGTCTCCACACTCTGAAATCTCTCTTGCAAAAGCTTCCAAGCCTTTGCTCCATCTCCAATGCCATCATCTCCCACACAGTCATGTCTCATCAGCATGAGGGTTTTTGCATCTAGAGTCAGTGCCAGATGGCACCACACATTGTTCCGTTTCTCCTTGATGTCTGCAACTTCCTTCTCATATGCATCCTTCAGCACCTTGTGTTTCTTCTTCTCATCATTGGTTGCCCCATTGGCCAGTGGCGCAGGCTCATTGGGTTGCTCCTCTGTCCCCAGTAGTGATTTGTAGAGTCCCTTCGTCTGCATCATCGCCACAAATCTTGTGCTCCAGATTGGAAAGTCCGGTGCCTTTCCTGTGTAGGTCAGCAGCTTCACTGTCTGTTGATCCATTGAAGTTTGAGCAGGCAAAACAGTTGTGAAAAGAAAAAGTACTAAGCAGAAAAGGATTATGACTGTCAACAACAAATTAGTTTTGTTTTGGAAATTAATTTTATGACTTAGAAAATTGCTGGGCCCATAACCTGTTGGGTTATGGACTTTCGCAAGCGGAATAAAAGGCGTTTTTAACTTAGAAAAAGAATTAATTTCTCAAAAATGAGAGAATAACAAAATGATATTTTACAGAAGAATTTAGAGATTTACAGGAGAGATCTGATTATTAGATCAAGATGGTGATTTGAATTTGGGGATGAAAAAGGACTAAAAAATCAGCTGTATATATATCCATTATCAGTGTGAAAAAGTCAAGATACAAAACTAATGTTAGCACCGTGATTTATAGTGGGGGTCGAAAGGGTTACCCAATATGGTTGGGTTCTGCAAATCAGTCGCAATGGGAACCATAAATGGAATGCATTTGCACTTTTCTAAGAATTCATTCACACTTCCGGAGATATCATCATCATTTAATACATGCTGGGAAGATTTTACATCACTTAATCTAACTCTAATAATAGTTATCTAGATTCACCAATTTGAACCGAATATTGATTCTCAGCACCATTTCTTGACGATTCATTTATATAATTTCTTTGATCAAAGTCATATTGCTTGTCTTTTAAATCTGGTAAGTCAAACTTTCTTTCTAATTCTCACTAAGTTTAAGACTATAGTTTGATCGATATTCTAACACCTCGCAAACTGTAAATTACACATGCATAAAAACAAATTTCCGAAAAAAAAACAGAAACAAAAAATTTAAGGTCTTGGTAATCACGGAGTTTTGTTTGTGAATAACATTGAGGGAAAGTGAGAATGCAAACGGTCGAATAGTAAACTGATTGAATTTTTCTTTTTGATAATGATATTGGCCGTCAGTTTTCTTGATAGTGAACATTTAGATGCATATAATAACAACTCAGAAATAAATATTTTCGACCAGAATATTTTTTTATCATTCTTATCATGTTCACAAGAAATTGAACA
Source organism: Convolutriloba macropyga (assembly GCF_964194025.1). NCBI lineage: Eukaryota > Metazoa > Xenacoelomorpha > Acoela > Convolutidae > Convolutriloba > Convolutriloba macropyga. The sequence goes on along the minus strand of NW_027450160.1, from coordinate 23,617 downwards.
TTTTAATGGATTTCGTTTTTTAAAGTGAAGTTTTTCCTTGGTCTTATCTTCTGATAGAACCCTATTTTGATGCAATTTGTCACGCCATAAAATTGTATAGTTGTTTCAAGAGACCCAAAGTTGATTTTTTTCCTATTCAATTCGATAGAAAAAGCTAGTTTAATAGAGAGAAAATCCTCTGTCAGTTCTTCAGAGAATAACTATTAACAGACATCTCAAGTCTCAAATTTTACCAAAAATAAAGAAATCGTACAATTTTTTATTCAATCCGAAAAAAAGGCCGGTTGCAATTTTCACTGAAACCGAAATTTTTTAGGAAAATTAGGTTTAAGCAGTCTGTGTATGGCCAAAATTGCTATTAAAATATAATACTGTTGAAAATAGTTTTTTGAAAGTATTGCCAAAATCTTTTTAGAAGGAGTTGGAATGTTTTATGATTATTTGGATAGGATATCAAAACTATTTCAACAAAAGCAAAAGTTCTGCGAAGAGTTTCTAGTTGTATAAATCTACATAGTAATATGGATAAAGGTTTGCTTAAAAATTGTTTCATAATTATTAATACATAGTTGTTCCCGGCATTGCGAATTTATCCAGTTCTAAGTCGAAGCCGAGTTGTTTAATAATTTCGAGAGGCAATAAAAACCGTGAAATGTTTATAATCAATTTTTGTTGCAATTACATCAGATGCTTAATATATGCCGCTGTTATTTTCCTTAAATTTTTCCACCCCTTTTTTCTCGCCATTCATCCTCTAACCACAGTTCAAGTCTTTCATTTGATCAGATCGTATGGTCAAACCGAAAAAAAAACTCGATACATTGAACAAATTTAAATGAATTTGTAATTTCGTATCTGATCATGTGGCTCAAGTTGAAAATTTAGAACCCACGCTTTATTGAAGTACCATATTAGCTGACATACCAACAAAAGAAGCCAGTGGTCATAAAATCGTAAATACATATTTTCTTTTTTTTAGTTTTTCGAAAAATACTTGTTTATTTTGTTTGAATATTGCTAATACTCTCAGCAATTGATAGCTGTAGCTTGAATTTTAAAGTTTTAACATGGTATCATTTGAACAATTTAATTCAGCTAAAAACTAGTCAATGCAGATAACGAGAAAAATTTCGCCAGCTTAAATGAGTGCTTAGGCGTTTAAAGAATTTTTTCCATCGAAAAGATAAGTATTAAAACTATAAATTTAAGAACAGGTTTATGAAACCAAAACACCTGAAGTTTGCGCATTCGTGATACGAAAACAATCTTAGCAGATATATCTAAAAGAGCATGAAAGAACACTGAACTCCATATATTTTCTCCCGAAACGGCTGAATGATTGTCTAGCTTCTGTGTTTTGTGGACTGACAAACTGCAATAAAAGGTATCAAAACATGTCAAGTTTTCAATTGGGGAACAAAGTTGTTCAAAGATTCGTCAAATCTAAAATTCTTTGCTGAAATGCAGTGACTCCTCGACCTAGGTGGCACAAGCTTTGAAAAATATATAAATGCATTGCAACTCGCGGCTATTCATTATTTGATCTCAAGAAATTTGTTTTTGAAAACAATAGTTCAAACACAATTCAATACTTTTGTTAAAAACAGCAGGTGTTGTTTTACGCAAGATCTGCAGTCAATTCACAAAATCTTCTATAACAAAGCCATAAAATATGTGACAAAAATAATCTTGGCGTTCTTTTTCAAATATAAATTTATCATAGTTCTATTCAATTAGCAAGTGCTAATATTGGCGCCCACAAATTTCGAGTCTTTCCCATTAAAGGCTCCCCTGCCCCATGAATATATACCCCTCATTATGCCATAAATCTGAGCGCGCGAGGGTATACGCCAAATTTATGTCTGAATAGCTAGTAGAATTTTCTTTGAAAATGTGTTGACAAATTAATTTTTAACAGCTCACAGAAGTTGACTGCTAAGCACATTTTCGATTTCAGTACAATAAATTTTTATGTCCTCTAACTTAGTTTTCTTTTTTACAACAGACATATTAGACAAACATTTGTGGTGTTTGTTTGTCAATTTTCAGTTATGGAATTTAACAACCGCCTTACGCAAACTTGCAGAAGTTCCTTTCAAACTCAAAATCCCTATTTAATTTACAAAATAACTAAAGCAAAGTCTTCAAAAAAGAAACATCGTCATGTTAATAATCTTCACCGTTGTTCTAGCATGGACGTGCTCAAAAGCTCAATAGCCCGGAATCATTTTTTCAAAAAATTCCGACTTATTTACATCTCAGCAATAACCCTAATCATAATCGGCCTCTTAATGACAATCGCGGGCGCTTTTGCAGTTCGGCTAACAGTCCCCGAAGACATTCGGTTAAAGTTCGACAAGCACGATAACTTTCAGCCCTTTATTCGACACAAGGAACTTGGGAAATACGAACCTGAATTATCGACCGGAAATTGGATTTTACTACGAGTGGTTTTCAGTTTTCGGTATTTCGGACCATTTATTATGGGCGTAGCTCTTTTCACAGTTGCAATAATGTTGCTTCACAATTTTTGGGTCACAGATCGAGACGTGAAGAGGTTGAACTCTTTTCTGTTCAGCGATGACTTTCAGCACTATCCAATTTATTTCAATTCTGTTCTGAGAAAGTGGGGATATTTGGCGACCAAATTTGAGGGCCAGCTCAGAGACGAAAAAGCTAGAAAGATATCGTTCAAAACGACAAAACTTTTGTAATTATTCATTTTATTTAATTTTAGAATTTTTTCAATTACACTTCATGATGCATCACATCATTTTGATAATCTCAGAAAAATATCATCGCCAATCCTACAAATTCAGCAGAGTCCGCGTTTGCGAACATGAGTGACAATATTCTGTCACCCCATCTCGCGTGGGATAAAATTGGTTAAATTGTGGACAGCAGTGACAAGAAAAGCTGCGGACAATCGTTACAAAAATCCTTCACTGATCTCGAAAAATCACGCTTTTATGTCACAAATGTCCGCAATTTGCGAGCAGGGGTATCGTCATCACTGCATTTTCATAAGAAGAACCAATTATATCGAACTTTTTCTCCTTTAATCAGTTTTAGAAGCATTATTGCAAAGACAGTACTAACGTTAGCGCGGATGTTAGTGACGCAAATTTCCGAAAAATAGTGACAAAAATCTGTCCACTTTTTTTGCGTGTCATCAAAATCCGCAATCGAGGACATCTGTGACGAATTCTTTCAATTTTGAGCAAATTTGAACTAGTTTCCCCTACTGTCACAGTTGTCTGCGAAAGCCTATAAAACCCTATGGGAGAGCGGACAATGCTGACTTCAGCAAGCAAATTTGCTTGCTCAAAATGTAGGATTGGCGACGTAATGATAACAGATATTTAGAAGACTTTTTTTCTATAAGGTATCGACGGTCCAACACCAATTCAATATTAGAACTGCTAGGTACGTCAAATTGTCTTATGTTACTAGTGATTCAAAGCTCTTAATTTGCACGTTGTACAATCAGAAGTCTAAAGGCAAGTTTTAGTCACGACATGCGTGTCTAAATGAAAGCCTTGATCAAAAACTGCATTTAAACCTGCAAGCCTTAGACATCTTGCGGAGTGTAAAAAGCGTCAAATCTGTTTAGAAGAAGCGTCAAAACATGGTCGGAAAACCGATTGTCAAAAAAGTAGGAAAATCAACCGAAAATCTTAAGTATTTTATCAAAATACTGGATCAATTGCAGCAGTATAATAGCTTATAAGGACAGTCGTAACATAGTATTATAACCATATATTGATAACATGTCTCCAAGGCCAGGGAGCGGAGCTCAAATTGATCCAATATACATGTTCTACCTAACGCTTGATTCGTCAACTACTATCTTGGAACTAGTTTTCAATTCTTGAAAAATAACACTAAATGAGTACAGAACCCAGGTTCAGACCTACCTGGACTTATGCTCACCTAAAAGTGGTATGATGAGACCATGCTCGATTCGAGCAGCCCATGGAAAGACTTTAGCTGGACCTAATCGTTCGACTAGACTTTTGCTCCACCCAAATTTTTGATGCTGGACTTTAGCTGGGCCGAAATATGATGCTTGATTTTAGCGGGACCTAAAAAGTTGACGTTGGACCCCAAAAAAAATTAGATTTGCGGTGAAAATTGGCTAGTGCTTATAACGTAGTCAACGGGATTGATCGTTCAAATTTTTCATAGTTTCTCATATTTTATCCAAAAAAACTGTGCTATTATAATTATATTAAAGAAAACGATTTTAGAATAAAATGAACTCAATTACAACAAACTATACTCATTGCCTATCAAAAGTCGATTGTTAGATTTTTGTTAACTTGTTTAATTCAGCCGAACAAATTCTCAATATAGGTTACTTGCGAAAATTAATTTATCGTAAGAATTCAGTATTTCTTAATATTTTTTGTCAAAATTCCGCCTGTTTTTCGAAGGTGGACTGTCTGTTGCAACGCTAGTTTGGTGTTGCTGGTAGGTGATACACATATACGAAAAAATGGAAAATTAACTATTATTAATCCTACAAAAATTGCAATCATCGACTCATGAAAGGATCAAGTTCGACCTTAATTTTGTTATGAAAGACTTTATCTCGACCCATGAATAGATTTTACCTTGACTTTAACTAGGAGCTGGACCGTATATTTATAGTCAATATTGAACCCCCATACTAGAATTATATAAAAATTTTTATAAATCCGGGTCTAAACCCGGGACGCTGTTTATCTGCTAGTTGATATCTTGGTGCTGAATCTGCTTCACAATCATGATTTTCACCTTACCTCCATTGGGGACATTTTTGTTTTTTGGCGCCTAACAATATTTCCGATCAGATGGACTGTTATTTTGGGTTGATTTACAAAAAACCACAAAAGTAGCCGATAAAATTGCGTGGCTTGTTGAAAACTTTCTCGATAAAAAAATTCTGACATCCCTTACCTAACCTTTAGTTGATTTCCCTTACCTAACTTCCAGAGAGAATCAGTAGTGAATCAGAACAAATTCAGAGAAATTTAGGTTTTCAGTACTGAATCAGAGATAATTCAGAACCAATTCTGCATTTCTCTGATTCAAAGAAAAATTCAGAATTAATTTCCTTTGAAAATCTCTGAATCAGAGCAAAATCAGAATAACAATTTCTGGATCAACTCTGATTCAGAACAAAAATCAGACATTTTCAACGTAACCTATAATATGATTTATTCAAATTCTACAGGTATTGTATGAATTTTTTTAAGGACCTGAGAGGGACCTGGTAAAACTTAGTTTGTTTTCATGAACATAGTTATGAATTTTCCCGAATTCAGAGAAGATCAGAGTCTGATTCAGAGTATGAATCAGAGTCTGAATCAGACTAAAATTGGAGTCAGAATCATAGTCTGATTCAGAATCTGATTCAGACAAAAATCAAAGTCTGATTCAGAGTCTGTATCAGACTCTGAATCAGAGGATTTTAGAGCGAAATGTGACCTGAATCAGAGTCTGAATCGTTACTGATAGTTTCTGAATTTCACTCCGATTGAGTACTTATTTGCGAATATCTATGACCTCCGGGTTGCTAGTTTTTTTGCTTGGGACAACTTTAGCGTAGTTTAAATGCCTTAGATGAGTCCCATTTCAGATAAATTTTGATAAATTGATAGATGTGTCCCATTTCAGATAAATTTTCCGTGAAATAATAACGAAAGGTCAATTATCGTAACATCTGAAAAATACAAGATTTTAGCAGTTTTTTAGCAGTTGGTCAAAGGGTTTTGGTTTTCAGTTTTAATGTAAATGAATTAATTGAAAAAATTGTTCAGAGTATATTTAATGATTTTAAATTAACTTTTTTTGAAGACTGTTAAAAGAAGAATTCGACAATCTCCCTGTTAAAGCTAATCAGTCAGTTTTTTTGCTTCAACCACTATTAAATTTTAAAAATTATTACAAACAAATTTTTGAACATATGTCAGCATACTCGAACTCATTTGAAAGTGAAATAATTTTGGGCTGATTTAAGTTTAATTTAGTTTTCAATCAAATCAATTAATCACATTAATTAATCCAATTAAATCAATCAAATAAATTACAGATAATCTAAATTTTAATTTACCTTCAATACCTTACAGGCACTATTGTGCTAACTGCAGCGCTCAAGAATTTTTTTTATCAATGAGCAACTATCAGTAAACAGCACTTAAGATCATAGTATTTGTTATTTTTTCAATTTATTACAAAAATACTACAAAAAGGTACAACTTCATGTTTTAAAACGAAATAATGCAAACAATGTAGTAATATGGATCAAAATGGGCCACCTAAGTTTTCTGTGGCAACTGATTCATTCATCTCAAAGCATCGTTTGATTTGTTTTGTAAAAATTGGCCTGAAAGACGTTGAAGATAATTCTGAATCCCATCAGAAAAGGTTGAAAATGTCTCTATTAGTGTATTTTTTGTCGATAATGATGAATTAAAGGCTAAGTGGGTATTGAGTCTCCCAGTTATTTAATTTTCTGGAACTCGCTACAAGAAATTATTAACAAGTTTTCTTGAAAATTGATTCGATAACCAATTTTTGCTCGCTAAGCAGAACGATTTCCGCAACTGCTTAGACATCTAGACAGGAAAAAATTTCATGTTTTATGGCAAAAGTATGGAAAGCGTCAGAAAAGGAAAACATTTTTACATTTTTGTTTTTTTATATACCGTAAAACATCGAAATCGACTTTTGAACATTGACCAAACATGGCTGTCTATTCCTAAGAGACAATCAACGGCCTGCCTTTTTCTGTATAATATCTGTGAAAAAAAAACAAATTACTTTCGAAATTAGTTTCTTCTGCAAAGAGTTTTTTATTTTTGCTAGAAAATTTCCAATAGAAAACTGTTGTTTGCCTTACTATGGTTTAGCTGTTTACTGCTTTCATCGAGAACAGTATTATCCATACGGCAAAGTTCAGAACACTCTCGCCCACAAAAAGTTTGTATTCTCCAAACCTTGAAAAATGATTGAAATTGGAAGGAAATTTTATGGCCGATCAAGGCACCCATCCTATCCCGATACAGTTAAACATAGTATTCTTTTGGACAAACTAAACAACTTGGGATTGAGGGGTCACATGCAAAGTTTTTTGAAATCTTATCTGAGCAAAAGGCAGCAATGTGTAATTTCAGGAAATGTATACTCCAATTTTGCAGAAGTCGATTATGGGGTTACACAAGGGTCAATACTTTGACCACTTCTTTTGCTTGTGTATATAAACGACATAGATGATTACTGTAGTCAGAACTGTTCGACCTTATACGCTGACGATACTGTTGTTAAGCAAAAAGGGGATTCAACAACTAAAGTTTTCAGCCAAGATTTGAATCTGGTTAGTGATTACTTCATAAAAAACAAACTGACTATGAACTACGAAAAAACTGGTTTTATGAACATGAAAGCCGGACGGAAAAGTTCACGGCAATAAATAAAGATGAAAGAAATAAACCTAACACAGAGATGATCACTGAAATACCTAGGTGTAAAATTGGATGACTGGTTAGTGATTACTTCATAAAAAACAAACTGACTATGAACTACGAAAAAACTTGTTTTATGAACATGAAAGCCGGACGGAAAAGTTCACGGCAATAAATAAAGATGAAAGAAATAAACCTAACACAGAGATGATCACTGAAATACCTAGGTGTAAAATTGGATGACAATATGAATTCCGGCGATCATATTAAAAACCTTTGCTCAAAACTGAACAAATTCTCAGGACTTTTTCACCGGCTCAGATCGATTTTAACTGTTAAACAACTGTTATTAACATACAAAGTTTATGTCGAGCCTGTTGTCGGCTATGGCGTACTACTCTACGGAACAAGTAACAAAACATTAATTTTGCCACTTGAGTCGAAAATAAAACAAATTACACGAATTATTTTTAATAAACCTAAATCAACCTCCACTTGCCTGGAACGCGAATCAAATCACATTTATTCGATTAGACTCATGCACCTTTTTGAACTGTTGAAAAAATTAGCTGAAATTTTGAGAGCAGAAGGCCATACCGATTGTCTCAAAGACGTAATTACTAGAAAAGAAATCGAAACATTGCAAGCAAAAAGAATCCAATCAAAGCAATTTAAAACTGCAAACAAAAGCAGTGGCCTAAGTTCTAAAAGATTAGGAGTAAGAATACTAAAATTGCTTAACTTGATTTTAAAGTTTTATCCTATTTTTGTTTTAGAAGTGCAACATCTGAGTGCACGAGAACTTAAGCAATTCTTATCTAGTTTCAGGGACAATTTTTTCGTAGACAATTTAGATCTTTTTGCTTGGTTTTATTAACAAAAACTCCATAGATCTCATAAAATTCAGAATAAGGTTTTGAGGTTTGCCCCTATTTTCTCTTAACATGATACGCCACGCATTCACACTTTGATCATAGTAATGGTACTGGTCATCGCTAGATTTGGACCTTTTGGACCTATTGATGACCTGTCGAGTAGATTTGTTATTTGGGTACATAATTTATACCATATGTGTTGCAAACAAATGTACATCCTACTCGAGAACAATTTATTATTATTATTATTATTATTATTATTATTATTATTAATATTATTATTATTATTATTATTATTATTATTATTATTATTATTATTATTATTATTATTATTATTATTATTGATATTATTATTATAGGATCTTTTTTCCCATTTGACTTGGAAGACCTTATAACAAAACCTGAACATAAACACGAGGAGGGAAGTTTTTTTACCAGGCTGTAAAACTGTTTTTGAATTCTTTTTATAAGACATTTTTAATCATGTCGTAAAATAAAAACGAAAGGACAATTATCGTAACATCTGAAAAATACAAGATTTTAGCAGTTTTTTAGCAGTTGGTCAAAGGGTTTTGGTTTTCAGTTTTAATGTAAATGAATTAATTGAAAAAATTGTTCAGAGTATATTTAATGATTTTAAATTAACTTTTTTTGAAGACTGTTAAAAGAAGAATTCGACAATCTCCCTGTTAAAGCTAGTCAGTCAGTTTTTTTGCTTCAACCACTATTTTCCCATTTGACTCGGAAGACCTTATAACAAAACCTGAACATAAACACGAGGAAGGAAGTTTTTTTACCAGGCTGTAAAACTGTCTTTGAAATCTTTTTATACGACAATTTTAATCATATCGTAAAATAGTAACGAAAGGACAATTATCGTAACATCTGAAAAATACAAGATTTTAACAATTTTTTAGCAGTTGATCAAAGGGTTTTGGTTTTCAGTTTTAATGTAAATGAATTAATTGAACGAAACTCTTATTTATTTTTTTAATCTATCTAAACATATATTTTTAATCGGTTTGAACTTATTTTTGTGATTACATTTAAAGCATTTTTAAATGGGGTGCCACTAATTCTCAATAAATACGTCAATCAAACAAAGAAAAACAATTTTGAAAACCAATTTTACAATAAATTTCATTTTGAAGTTCAAAATTCCGCGTGTGCTATTTATCGAACTATTGTTAACAATGAGTGGGCATGAAAACATGAGTGAACCAGTTTTTAACATTTCTTCTAGTGAAGTAGTTTGTAAGAAAGCAAAAAAGCAATGAGAATAGCAGAGCTATTTTGCAATTTTGAACTATACTGTGAGCCGAACTATACTTTGAAACTTTACAGCTTTCGTAAAGACCTTAGTATCTTTTCAGCAATTCATCAATAGTTTGAGCGAGCTTTTTTTGACAAATCAAAGCTTATCAGAACCGTAGGCTAATGTGGAAATCTTAACTACTATGTAATATAACATTGCTTACACTTTTTCATCAGGAGGCAATTTTTTACTAGGTACCAAAAGGGAGGCCATTTTCAAAAAGGACAGAGTTTTGCAGAGGAGATCATAGTCTATTTTATTGCGCTTCAATTTGCCAAAACCACAGGCACCTTATTTTAAGGGTTACCGATTTATAAGATATTTGCATTTTCATGAAGTCTTTTTGTTATGCTAACCATGAGTCATATGACTATTATTCTGAGGCATGCATCTAATCATGATGGTTATAAATTCAAATGCCAGTTTTAAGCATTAAACAACAGCACATTCTCGCTGCAACAAGAATTAACCATTCTAAGCTCATATGGTTTGAACTCACGTCAATAAAACAAAACCATTAAACAGCAAACGCATGTTATCTCACCACGCTGTTTCAAATACCGAACCAGATAGAGTGTACGCACAAAAATCGTTCTTTTTTAGTTTTAAGATAATTACAAAAATTTTCTAACTATTGATATTGTTGCTATTTAAGACACAAAAGTTTTTTTATACTAATTTGAGTTTATATAAAGCCAAAAATTCCTTTATCGACATTTTTGGTTCATTGAGCAACACAAGGGCCTATAATTTCTTCTTTATCATGAATTCAAGAACCCGGGATAAACCATCAAGCATCCTTCTTTACCTTTCATCTCTTGTAATTTTCATCATCCTCCAATTTAACCCAACTTTTGGTGACGTCACTTTTGGAACGTGTCCGAACAAGTGCACGTGTGGGGATGACAGTGATGGTAAGATGGTGATAGACTGCACAGGGTCAGACTACGACTACATTCCCACCACATCTATACCTTGTTCTGCTAAGAAGTTGCTCTTCATCAACAACAATCTGCAGTAAGAGATCCCAGATTATACAGTCTTTTCCATAAAGTTGAAATACAAGAAAATTCGGAGAAGGCCAAAACATGCAATTGAGCATTGATATGGTCATTTGTCGATCAAAGCTTTTCCCCCTTAGTTCCATTTTATCTTGATAATTCAAATTAAAGGTTGACCTTTGTATTCTGTCCAGTAATTTTTGATACGTTTGCGTATTTCAACTTTATGGAACATGCTTTTTCTTCTCCCCGTACTATAGTAATTTTATTATTTCATCCAGAAATTGCCTAAACCCGATTGAATAAATCGTTTTGTTTTAAAAATAGACTCTCACACACTTTTAAAGCTAAGATTTTCATGTTCTTAACCATTTTAATCAAGGTTTTGTGGATAGAACCATCGTTTGATTTGCATTATGGGCCGCCGCTATGTATTCCGTAAATAATAATCATGTAAACAATGACTTCGGGCCTTTTCTTTTTGAACAGACAAAAAATAGAAAGTATCGAGGAGGCGTTAATAAAACCGGACAATTTAAACGGACAATTCAAATAATTAAAGGACAGATTTAAACACTTGCTTGTTTGCGTTTAAAGTAAGACTATCACAAATCGAGCGATTGTTTTGTGTTTCTTTCTCAGAATATGTTGTTCTTTTGCGTTATCTTTAATGAACTCAAAAGAATTGTTCCTTGAATATCCGGCTATATTTTTACAGCAAAGAGATGTCTTCTCCCTTGCATTTCTTTTAATCAGAAACTGCCCAGTTGTGCTCAAATGCCGCAATAGTTTATACGAGTTAAGTGATATTCATATGCTGCTCATATTATTTCTGAGTCACAATATTTAAGTTTGTCCTTAGGCAATGACATTAAAAATTAATTTCCGAAACATTTACATTTTGTTTTTTGAATTTTTTCAAATATTCTTTTCTTGTTTTTTGCATGAAACTTGAAGAAGCGACATAATGAGGGGGAATTTGCCCTGCTGAAAGTGGTTTATAGAATTCCATTGTTAAAAGCTTTATTCAATTTTTCATCAAAGAGATCATGGGTGTGTTCCATTGTAATTTTAAATCTGAAGGAAACCCATTGTTACCTATAAATTGTTGGCAATTCGCTTTGCTAGAACTTAATCTCCGCAATATTGAAGTTGATTTTGGTTTGCCGATTTATATAGAAGCATCAGCGGCAAGCGCTTTGAGACCTGAGTACGATTGAACTTCCGTAACCTTGATACAGAGATCAGTGTTACTGCCGAGAATGATTTTGTTCCAACAAGTATAATAAGAGCTTGTCTCGAAACTTTGCGCTTTCGATTTCTGTTATGGAGGCCGTAACTTTTTCCCCACTCATTTGATAGGAATTTACTGGTGGTGAATTGTACACGGATATCCGATTTTCGGTGGATCTGTTTGAACACAAATATACAACTACTGACTAAAATCAAATTTGTTTTGTGTTTATTTTTTTTACTCCTAAGTATATTGAGAGTGCTTCCTGTAGCAATCAAAACCTCTCTAGTTGGAGAAATCAACCTCTCAGATCTTGCTTTTATTGTATAACAGTTTTCAGGAAAAACGTGATCATTTTCAGGGCTTGTGTCGAAGGCAGATACACAGAAATGAAGCGAGAGATTGCGGAGCCAAAATTTTCGAGGAGCAATTCTATTTTTTTTGTCGGTCTATGTTCAATTGTGATCGACAGTTCTGAGAAATTTTATTATTTTACCTCCTTGTAGTGATTGCGAGTGTGTTTTGCCTGAGAAAAGCTGATAGTTATCTTCTGCTTTTTTGTTATGTCTACATTTACATTTTTAAACAATTCTTTAATTGACACTATTTTTTTAACCTCAGGGCGGTTTATTTTAAGAGTCTGAGCAACATTGAAGCGATAGTCTAGCTGTTGTTTTTTCTTCCTTTTCAATTCATTCAGAAAAATTGTGACGAGATCTTTCTCAACTTTAATCTTTTAGTTACCTAGGCAGAAGATATCTGAATTTTTACAGAAATTTTGCCTATTTTTAGGGCAAATTATTTCGTGGCACCTTTGCAATTTTCTCATCTTTGTTCTCAAAACAGTGAATATCTGAAGTTTTTCTATTAGTTGATTTTCTAACGTGAAATTTTGATCAGCCATGTGTTAGAATTTTGAACTTAGTTAAAACAAGAGTTTGGTTTTTTAGTGGTTTGATAACTTAATGAAAGTTTTTGCTGTTCTTCGGTACTTGAAGGCAACCATACTTAGTTTTTTTTGCTACGAATAGTCAAAAAGAAGCACAATGTGACATTTTAATCTATAAGTAGAACCAGAAAGCCGCTGTTTCTGTATCAGATATTGCCTAGATGAGACTCATGAACCCTTTGCTGTTAGACAACGAATAGAAGAATTCACCATTGCAGGACAAGTTGAGGAAAAAACTGATAGAAGGATAAATTTCGGAGCTATCAATTAATATACAGCAGTTACTGTGCGTTTGTTTAAAACTATTTGATAGCATCCACTATGTATGGTTCGTTGTTTTGCGATCTGGCATTTGGGTTTCGTATGAGCACATTACTTATCTCTAATATTTTGGCTTTCGATGGACACAATTTTAATGCATAAATGGTAAGAGTTTAGTTTTTTTTCGTACTTACAACACTGTTAAAGTATAGCGGTGGAAAATTACCATATATGAATTATATTGAATTGTTTATGCTCGTTAAGAGGTCAGATATTTAAATAGCAATTAGTGAAGAATTAAGGCAGGAAAAACTTTAATTAATCAAATTCATGGCGTAAAAATTTTACATTTTACTTCTTTTTAGCTTTCCTGTCTAACTCTAGCAAATAACCCGGGTCGAATTTTTCCGCCCAGAAAGATATAAGAGGGGGCTGCAATGGCAGGATTTTTAAAAGGAAAAAACAGCTTAAAACTCTTACATTTTTTTGTACACTTTTTTGTCCCCTTTGAAAAAATTACACCCTCACTTTTACAACATTTCACCCCCATGGTAGCCTAACTCGAACAACAACTTACCCCCTGTGAACAGATTACCCCCTCACTCTCACACTATTTTACACTCAAGGCAGATCAACTCTTACAATATTTTACCCCCTCTTACAATAAATTACATCCTCACTCTTACACCATTTTACTCACGATGGGAGCCCAACTCGAACACCATCTTAACCCCTCTGAACGAAGTACCGCCTCACTCCTACACCATTTTGCACCTCATGGCAGCCCAACTTATACATCGCAATTTTTGCCGGGGGGAGTGGGGAGGGAACTCTTCAAAAGTCCTCCCATTGCAGCGCAATGTTGGCCGGGGGGTGTAATTCCTCACGAGTCCTCCCTTTGCAGCCCATTGCAGCCCACACTTACATCGAAATTTTGGCCGGGGAGAATTCCTCAAAAGTCTTCCCATCGCAGCCTACTCTTACATCATCGAAATTTTGGCCAGGGAGAGGGGGGAATTCCTTAAAAGGCTCCCAGTACTACCTCACTTTTACATCATTTCGGCCCCCCTCCCCCGACCAATTTACCCACCCCCCTCCCCCCCCCCCACACACACACACGCACACAATTACATCATTTTACCCCCATAGACAAATTACCTCACTCCCTACTCTTACAACAAAATGGAAGGAATTTAGGGATGACATTTGACCCGGATTATTAGTTTTGTGCAAATCTAATTGAGATGGGCGTATAATGTTGCATCTCACAAAATAAGATAGGAAATATTTTTGCACGACAAGTTCTGCTCTAGGAAACTTTTTTAAATATGAATATATTTTCTTCATCAGGTTAAAATTTGCTCCACAGGTTAAAACTCGACAATTTTTTTCCGCGGTTAAAATTTCCTTGTGCTTATTGTTATTGGAATCGGTATGGTTTGCTTAAACAGAAAATTGACCAGAATGAGCTTCATCGGTCTTCGTGAGCTGGAAGAAATTGACCTCTCTGGAAACTACATTTCTCACATCGAACCTGAATCGTTCGCTGGAATGCCGCATCTGACCCGAATCAACCTCGTGCGAAACGACTTATCAACCCTTGAGTCGTGGTACTTCCGAGCTGTCTCGTTTGAGCACGCCACGCTCTCACTTGACGGGAACCCATTTTATTGCGATGAAGATTTGAAGGAGAACATCGATTTAATTAAGGATAAAGTCACTGTTGGGGGGCTAATTTGCGCTGGGGGTGAAATCTGGAGGATTTTGGGCAAAGTTCGAGGCAGGACATACGAAGATGTGGAATCACAGATTCGGAAGAATTTCGAGTCCTGGGAAATCGCATTGTTGACAATCTCTTCATTCATACTTCTGGTTATAATTTTGGGAGTTATTTTCGTGGTGTACAGAGTCAAGACCAGTGACTACACAACTGGTGAGATCATACGAGGAACGAACCGACGCGATTCCAACATCAGGAAAAGTTACCAAGGAGACGAAGACGATAGGCAGAACGGCATCCATTCGAGACCCCAATCTGCACCTGGCAATCGAAAGATTGAGATTCGATCTGAGGACCATTATTATGACGAAGACGACGATGCCATGTTTGGTGGAAATCCTCAGCCGCCTTACAGTGATAGCGGAAGCGAAAGACCGCAAAGTCCACCAGACCGACGATCATAACTGCTGCTTAACTCTTGCAACACTCTATTCTTGACATTAATATTTCTCTCTTTGTAAATAAAAGGAAAAGATTGTTTTGATAACGAGTTTCATTTAATATATAAAAACTTTGCCGAAAAAAGTTGATCAGATTATTGTGAACTGCTCGTTTAGTACTTAGTAGATAAATCGACCTGAGAAAATATGTCAAATTTAGGAAAAAAGTCGTCCATAAGAGAGAGCGAACTAAAATTTGGCTTTGAAGAAACTGCTTGACTTTATATGAATACAAAAGATTTTGATCTCCTCTGGGTCCAATAACCAACAAATCTGCACTCAAGAACGTTCTGACTATCGGTGAACACCCCGAACGTATATGCATTGACTGAAAAAAACCAATTACAGTCATGACAATATCTTGATTCAAACGGTTCTTTTATGGGCAAAGTCAACCAGATAAATTTTATTGACCATGCTAGACAATATATGACTCATAAAGTAGTCGAAAATATTGAAAAATTAGAGAGCACAGTGATTAGTATTTCGACGTAATTATTTACCTCAATCTTTCAATCATGTAATGATTAAAGTTGGAAAAAGTCATGGATCACGATCTGCACGCTTTCAAAACATGTTTTTCGCATGCCTGCTTCAAAGATGGAAAAAATCGTATGCTTAACTGCTTACAGGAGAATTGAAACGTGTTTAAAATCAACCATTTGGCTAGAGCCTTTAATCGTATTCTCATCATTACATCTGCACAAGGACAACAAATGAAGCACTTCAAAGATGCTGAGGTGCTGAAAAAACACTTTTCATAGAATTAGTCAGCACACATTTTTATCTCAGTAGCTCATTCATACAGACGATAAGCTGAAGTCTCAAAAAGATTACCAGAAACTAAATTTTAAGAAGAAACAATGCAATCTCTCGCCGCAATGCCACATGAAGGAAAATTTAAGGGTGATACAAGGTTTTCTGAAGATGAAATTTCTGTTAAAATGGCTCAAGCCTCCAAACATAATGGGGGGAATGACAGTTAAATTGGAATAACTTGATAAAATTTTGAAGCTTAACCAAAGTTTGGCTACTACATTGAGCATAGCAAACATTTCTGTCAGCTAAAACAATTTACTGGAAAGTCACGTTATTTTGACAACTGTGATGCAGAAGTTTTGCTCGGAAAACGGTACTTGAGGGCTTTATTGGCGATAATGATACGCTTACTTTTCTGTGAAAAAGCTGTCTTTCCGAGATTGTAATTTTTTTTACAAAATCAGTTTAACACGAAAGAACACATCGGATAAGAGTTTGTCCAGGATGTGAAGAAGTTTTGTTGATCTTAGAAAATACAGTGCAAACCACATTTTTATCAGCTTTCAGTTGTTTGTAATCTAAAGAACCTAATTGGTTCGGTTTTCAGCGTTTCAGTCACTCACGGGTTTTTGGGGAATTTTGAAACCTTCTTTCAAAGCTAAAGAATAATTCGGCCTTTCTCAAAGAACAGAACATTTGATAACAAGTTCAGTCGTGAATGTATTCGAGTAAAACACGCGTGTCCCTTAAACCACACTTCCATAGGACTAGGCAACACTTCAGGCAAAGGAAAGAAGCACATCAATACCAACTATACTTTGGAAAGTCAGAACAGGTATTCACATCTAGACAAAAGAGGAGAGAAAAAATTGTGAAGTCCAAATTAGAATTTTTATCGGTTGAGAAAGCAAAAATTTCGGACAGAAAATTTTTGCGCAAACAAAAATAAATGTCGCAACGCAATGTCTCCAGATCATGGCTTCAAGTAAAACATCTTCCCACAAAAACTGCGGGCTGTGGCAAACTTCCTTGTTCAGCATTTGTTCAACTAAAAAATATGCTTCATTGAGCATTGGCATAAAAAAAGTGTTGGAAAATTTAGCTAACCTCATACTCAAAAGGAACCAGTTGTCGGAAAAAAGCCAGAGTACGCGTTTTCTAAGAGCCAAACCCTGAGTAATTGGAGTATGAAATACTCTAGACATTGCCGCGTATGATTTCCGTTCCAGTGACACCGAATCAAGACCTTACAGCAACACAAACCTGGTGGACTAGATCGAAAGTAGCGCTGAAGAAAAGCACATCAAGAAAAAAATTTTTCTGTGACTCCCATTGTGTTGACAGTCGACTGTTTGTTGACCCGATAAGTAAAGTTTTCTTGAAAAGACTAGCTGACAGATTGTCGTTAAAACGGAAAAAATATTGTAACAGTTATGTTTTGAAATTTTCAAACCTTTGTAGAGAGCACAATATGCAAATGACCATTTATTCAATTTGAAAAAGGCGCCTTCTTTTCTTGAAATATTAAGTGTTTAATTCAAGTTGACAACATGATCAAATGCCGGCCGACGATATGGGGATTCCACGCAACATTTTTATTTACCCGCCCAAAAAGAATGAAGATCCTCGCTTGCAGAATAAGTCGGGGGCTATTGCACAAGGACTGCTTATATGATATAGTTTTAAAAAAAGTCTCACCCAATGAGAGGGGACTTTTAATTTTATTTGTTTCGTTTCCACAACACTCAATTAGAGGAGAGTTTGACAAGTTGCTTCAGTGATGACTAAAAATAAAACGCAAGCAATTAAAGGAGTTAATGAACAGGAATTGAAAGTCTTACTCATTTAATGGAGGTCGAAGTTACACCAAGTTAAAATGATGTATATTAAAGTTTTAAAAAATTGACGGAAAATTTACATCGGAAAAACTGCTCTCTATTGAAGACTACCGGAAAATCACGGGATCCCAGAATTTTTGTAAACGTACAAAGATAGGCAATAAACCAGTTGCTTTTTAATTGAACCTAATGTGAAACTAAAAGCGGACGCAATTATTAATGGAGACGCAAGCAACGGAGTCTTATATATAAGACTTCCCAACCATTTTCGACAGTTCTTTAACGGAGCTACAGAATTACTCAGTCTGTTAGTTAGTTAGTTAGACTTAAAGAAAAATTCACCTTGGTATTGGTGTTCTGTATCTAGAACAGCAAGTTTTTTTGAGAGCAGGTGGGCACTGAACACTAGGCAAAAAAGGAGGTTACGTTGTGTATCCTCTCCTTCTCTGGAGGTGACTCTGCAGGGCTATCGCCCGAAGTGGTTGAGATTAATCTAAAGGTTATATTGATTACAACCTGGAATTAATGATTTTCTGATACGAATAAACAATCATCAAATATAGCATAAAGTAAAGAAAAGCAGAGAAAAAAACATAGCATAGAAAAGCAAAAGCAGAGTGAGAGAGAGAGAGAGAGAGAGAGAGAATGGCTTCAAATTTTGCCCACTGAGTGCAGTTTCTTCACAGATTATTTTTTGTCTTTTTGCATTTCAAAGAAATTGAAATGGATTGGGCTGTAAGTTTTCTAAGATCTCTTTTGTACCTTTTTATGACTTCTGAAGTGAAATTAAAGTGATTGTTTTGGTCACGCCAAAATACAAAGAAGAGAGAAAAAAGGAGTGGTTTTGCAGCGTCTAAAGTTTTCTCTCTAATTTTCAAGTAGAATAAATAAATTTCTTTTGAACAACAAAACGCTTTCTCCTCGGTGGTTTTTTTGTTCCCTTAGGGCGATCGATTTGAATTTAGTTTTTAATTGTTTTCAATTTTTTGAGGGTTTTTCTAAATCGTTTCAGCAACCATTCTTAAATAGTTCTATGTCTAGTTTCGCTGTTTAGGCAATGATATTTCATTGAATTGTAGATCAAGACTTAGAGATCTAATTTTGCCAATCCTATCCTATCAGTTCTCTACACATTTTTTCTTGCTTTCAACTCCCTGAGACTACATTGTAGTTTTTTGCGTCATGTTTTGTACCGGATGTCACTAGCAAGACAAAAATGCAAACACAAGGTCCTTTAGATTGACTTTCTGGGTCATCGGAAATCACATGTTTTACGAAAAAACGTTGCTATGTTTTGATCGCTTTGTGCCTTTATCTTTCGGTATCATTTCTGCAGTATAATCTAAATTAGCTAAAAAGTACTTTTTCTTCTATAAGTTCTGGCTTGTTTTGGACTTGCAATCAGTTCTTGTACTGGTCTGAAATTTTTTAAAATTCTAATCTGAATTGTTTTTGGTTTGTTTTCTGTTTCAGAGAACGGGTTTAATAACGTCAAATTGTGACTGTTTGCCGTCAGTATTTAAATATTCTTCGACTTCATCAGAACATTGTCTTAGTGCACTTTTTTGACCAAGAAGCCTTCTTGTTTTAAGTTGGTTCGTTCTACTGATATTTACTGGCTTTTGACTACCCCTATTTTTTATTGTAGTTTTGCTTGTAATTTATTGTATTTAAAGACAATAGTGGAGCAAAAATGATATTACACAGTCATTTTATTATGACTTTCTTTGACATTGCAAATTCTAGATGTTTTATTAAAAATATGACCGAATTTTTATTTCTTTGTGCCTCTATTGTTCCTTTTCTCTTTATTTGATTTTATTTGTGCTTCTACTAGAAAGTATTGCCACAAACGCAATGAGAGCCGTGAAAAAAAATTCACTGCTCAGAATCGCAAATCTTACAATAATTCACAGCCAAAAAACTGAAAAATTTTACAGAAATTGGCCGCATTCATCGCTAAAATATGCAGGATGCATTGCTAGTACTGAAAAATAGTTCCCGTTAAATGACTCCTAAGGCAGAAACGAAGGTCAACAAAAGTAAACCCTTAACTTGCCTAAGCAAAAATTCTTTTTCTAAAAAAATGATTTTGTTTAAAAAAGCGTAATGAAATAATGTGACCACAACAAATTCAGCAATATGCAATTTAAAAAAAAACAGTTTTTCAAATACATCTAATAAATTGCATCAGCCTATCGGATATCTCTTCTCCATAGAAGCTGCTTTTAAAAGTCTGCAGCATGTAATATTGAATGCGGTAGCTGTAAAGGATGCCCTAGTTGGGCTCCTTTTACAGCGTTAAGGGAGATATTGCTGGGGCTACTTATTTCTGCTCGCGAAGCGGACATACCTAATTCTGTCCGACTACCCGACTCTGGAAAATACCGGAGACCATTTTTAATTATAACGATAGTAATAATATACAGCACCGGAGTCAATGGTATTAACATAGTGTATCTAACTCATAGACTCACTAAAGTGCAATGTGCATGCTCTATTTAAAAGAGAATAGAATCTTTTTAGTCTGTGCTTGATTGGATTGTTGGAGAATATACGTTTCGTCAGCTGCAGTTGCATGGTCTGTATTTTTCTCATAGAAGTCAAAGGCTTTTAAATCATGATAAAGGAAACTGTTATGTACTGATGACATGAACGGCAAAAAAAGAAGGACGTTTTTTTTATTATTTTGAATTTTTAAATTCAAAAAGTTGTCAACTTTCAAATGAATCTAATAAATCTATTAGAAACACATTGTCCTACTTTTTAATCTTGTCAATATTAGTGAGGCACAACTTTGCAGTATATCAGTCTTTGGTACCTGAATTCAATCATTACAGTTACAGCTCTCGTACAGTTTTGTACACCATATTTAGTTACGTTTATCAGAAATCGGTTTGTTTAGTCACAGAGATGAATGGGAGCAAAAAATTCTGTGCTTAGGTTTTATGAAAAACTTTTTTTTCTATATATCAGAACAAGCACGATTTAGAGAACTAATAAGTGGCAAAGTTGTGAGCCAATAGAATTACTTAAAATTTAACATAAACCCCTAAAATTTCATCAAGCCTTAAATTTTAGCAGGAAAGATTTGCCTATCCAATTTATCTGCTTATAAAAAACACACAAAAAGAAGAAAGAAAAGACACAAAATATACAACTTTATAAGCTGATTTCTAATTTGATTTTGTAAGTTCCTCCAAAAAGGACCCTTCAGTCGAAAATTAGAAACTGTTGTAGACAGAAATATAAAAAAATCTCTCTCTCTGAGTCAAATGAAGTGCGAAAAATTTTTTTGTTAATTTTCTTGAAAACCGATTGGTTCTTCTTCAAATATATAGCAATGCAAACCAATGTTTGACGTGCTTTCTATATTCAAACACAAAAAAAATGAAAAAGGACGAAGGTTTTAAAACAAATTTAGAAAAAATCTCTAACTTGTTTTTTTTGTTCTAATTTAATAAGAATAAAAACCAAGTGTTTTAGATGGTTTTAGAAAATCTCACAGTTTAATGTTTATTAAAAAAATATGTTATTTTGTTTTGCAGTGAAACGTCAGGCATCCAGTTGCTAAAATTCGCAAATTTAAAAACTAATAGAATCTAAATTTTTGGTGTGTTTTACGTTCACGGGAAGCTATGCAAAACAATACAATTCCTTTGTGAATGATTGAGTTGAATCGTAATCTAATTTTGGGTGTGGTACCTGTGATGGATCCAGTTTAGCCACTTGAACATTTTAGCAATTTCAATATGCACTAAACAGTTCAAAAGCATCTCAAATTTATGAATAATTAAAATATAACAATTTCATTTGACTTTGATCTTCATGCACTGAATTCGACTTGTTAGATTTCTGAATGGTCATTTAAAAACATTTTTAAACTCGATTTAATTAGTTTCAGCAAGAGTCTTGGTTCAAAATGCTTTGGTACTGAAATAGTCTTGTGATAACTGCAAGGAAATTAAATAGGTTTTTGCGGAGCCATTTGATGAAAACAAAGTTGTTACACGTTTTTTAGACTTAGCAAAGACTTTCAACTCAATATCTATAGATGATTTTAGGAACAAAATAAATAAAAAATATGGATTAAGAGAGAATGCAAGAACTTTAACAATCTCTTCCCTTTTAAAAGAAGACAGTGTGCTAAAAATAGGATAAGAAAATCAAATTGTGTGGTCATTTATCACGGTGTTCCTCAAGGACTGTCTTAGGGCTTTTAATTTTATCAACAAATTATGATGTATTACAGCTTCACAATGATACAGCAGTTCTATGTCATGCAAAACATCAAGCAAACTTACAGCTAAAAGTTCAAGATTTGTTAAACAAAACGAAACCAATTGTGACACAAAACAGGATGAACTTGAATGATGGAAAACGGTGTTGATGGTCCTCAAGGATGAACAATTGCTAAGAGTCCAAAATGTCAAAGTCAAGAAACACTAATTGGAAGCATCTAAAAAATATAGATGTTTGGTATTTAAGTGTAATAGTTGATAAGTACCATATCAAAATCAACTAAACAAAATTATCAGTAAAATTTCCTCAGCAATCAGATCATTAAACTTCGTTTGTCACCACGTACCAAAAAGAACAAAAAAATCTTTTCAAATCACTTGTATTGTCTCGTTTAGATTTTAATACTATTTTTTTCAAAAGTGTATCATCTTACTCTATCGGCAGAGTTAACAAACAGAATAACTGGGGCATGAAAAATTTGCCTTCTGAAAACCAAATGCGATACTGCCAGAGATCTACTTATAGAAACAAAAATTCGTCCAACACAACTTCAAATAACAAGAGTGTAATTAATTAGGTTTTTGAATATTCTTGAACAAACAAGAAATGTGCTCTAATATACATAACAAAATTTTAGAAGCTGTGCCAATTGTAGTAAACAAACGTATCCATAACCTTTTCTTGGAAAATGCCCATTACAATTCAAAAAGAAACGTCGAAGCTTAAACAATAAGTTAAAGCACAAATGCTTAGATGCACACGAGTTCCAATAGACAGAAGGGTAGCAGGCATCAAATACTTTTTGTTGAATATATCTTTAAGCTATTTAAACTTTACAGTATGAAAATAGACTTGCAGTCAAAATGTACATTCTGAGAATGAGCTGCAAGGATCCGAAACAGCCTACGATTCGGGCTTCAAAACAGGGTCCGCATCGGCTTGTCTGAAAAAAATTGTTGGTGAAAAATTTTGCGACATGTACAATGGCCTCTTCGGTGACTGATCTGGTTTATTCAGGTTCTGATTGAGTATTTTGATTGAGAAACATCTAAGCGGTTTCTAGAAAAAGGAAATTGGGAAAAATTTCAATTCGAGATTCATTCATGATTTGATGTCAATTTTATGAGACAATTATGAAAAATATTTCAAAAATAAAGTTTTTATTTCAACTTTATACATTGAATCATATAGGTCACGTATGACAAATTTCAATGAGCTGTTCGAAAGTTGTTTGTGTTTTCTTTCTTAAATACGTCATTTTTGATCATCCATAATTCTGCATTGATATTTTATTGATATTTTTCATAATTATGCATTAAGTTTAAAAGCTTCTGTTCTAAATCATTCAAATCATCAAATTTGCAATGTTTGAAAAACTTCTCACAGTCATTTTGTTGTTCAAGGCCAACTCGAGTGACACTTCCTTGTGCATTTTTGAATATTAGAGTATGCACTTATAGGAACACATTTCTTAG
>NW_027450159.1:0-15490 GCF_964194025.1 Convolutriloba macropyga | reverse complement strand
ATTTGGGTCTGCTCATAAGCACACTATAGTCTGGACAGTGGTCTGGGTTCGGTCTGATCAGAGGACATTTTGGTCTGGATGGTCTGATCAGAGGTAACTTCGGTCTTGAAAGTCTGATTAGAGGTCATTTCAGTCTGCATAGTCTGATCATATCTCAATTTGGGTCTGGACCTAAACCTGGGATGCGGTGCTGTGTTTAGATTGCATCAGTGGAGGCAACATACAGAGCATTGGTGACTCTAGAGGCCAATGGAATTGATCTCTTCACCGTTAACAGCAAAAGTGTATTCATTGACAAAGGTATTGATCATATTGACTGCATGGTACGATTCAATCTGTTTCTTTGTACCGTGAGCAAAATTTTGTTTTCAGTACCCTAGTCAAGACCTGGAATTGATGAAGACCTATTAACTCTAGGTGGGGGGGGGGGGGGGTGGTAAATAATGATTTAAGTTACACGGTTGAGGACCCTAGTTAAATTCGAGGCTAATTCTCTCTATAAGTCCAGCCAAATTCTTTTCATATGCAAAAATGAGGCAATTTAAAAAGTTCCGATAATATCTGGGTTCGATCTCGTGACCTTCTCCAATCTTACCCAATGCTTAACCAATTGCGCTACATGTCCTTAACTTTGCAGGAAATTGAAAACAAGTCATTATATCGGTCGCGAGCGTAATTTCAGGACATGTTTTTTTGTCCAGCCAAATTCCAGAACACCTTTATTGTCCATCCAAATTCCAGAACACCTTCATTGTCCATCCAAACTCCAGAACACCTTTATTGTCCAGCCAAATTCCAGGATGTATGTTTTAGTTCCAGCCAAAATCTAGGCCGATTGTTTTAGTTCCAGCCAAAGTCCAGGCAATCACATTAGGTCCAGACAAACTCTTTTCATATCCAATATATGTCGCGGACAGTCTTTTCATACCTTAATGCTGTTGCGGACGGTCTTTTAATATTTCCCGGTACTCACTAGGGTAGAGTACGTGAACAAACTATAACGCTTCCCGGGTCGAGCTTTGGTCTTAAAATTATGTAAGATTAGCGGTGAATAGCGGTGAAAAGTTTTTTTTTTCACCGCAAAGCGCCCGCATCTTTTGGCGTTGAATGCGGTGAATGTTTGCGGTTTTTAGCGATAATTTTTTTCACCGCATTTGTTACAAAAACCAAACTGCCGTACAAATTCTTTCTTCATTGTAACGGCCAAACTGACAATGTAACGACCAATCTTACAAAAACCAAACTGAAACTACAAAATCTTTCAAGTGACATCCCATTGAAACAAAACTTGATACATCTTGCCGAGCAAAAATGTTATCTTTGGCAAAACTAGAGAGGTCTTCGCAAAACTTTCTTTGTGAGTGGCACGGTGAGCGCAAGGAAAACCGAAGTGAAAAGTAAAATCGACATAAACAAGTAGAAAGTTATGCAATAGTTGTGCAATCTTACAAAAATACTACAACGTTGGGATATGTTCTTAACAATTTGTCGCCTTTTTATGAATGCTTTTTAATGCATTTTAAACGAGTGATTTATTAACCAATGAGAGAGGAGTATGCATATAGAATGCTCAGCGTAATATATTAGGCAACGCTATGACATTTGTCCGAAACAGAATGTAAAGAAAAAATTTCCGAGTAAGGGTTCGGTGAACGCGCATCACAATTTCAGTTTCATAAGCGCCTCTGGATTCTGGATTTGATCTCACAGCTCAAGAGAGACATGGCATGAACAATCGCGCTTAAACTTATTTTCGGCTATCTTAACTGTAGGGCAAGTCATATTGTTGTAATCCATAGCAGGGGGGGGGGGGGGGGGCTCGCTCATAGGAACAAAAGTGGGATCTGTAGAAAAATCCCACTATTCACCGTTACAATGAAGAAAGTGCGTTGTTGTTTTTTAATTATTTTGAGTCATCTAACGATTATTGCAAGTCCCAGTGAACCGCTGTCCATGGCCATGCCTCTCATGCACTATGGGATGTAATCCTGGAGTCGCAGGCTTGTTATATCGTCTCGGACCGCCAGGAGCAGCTTATATTGCCACTAAATCAAAAATTTTAATTTTACTTGACTTGTTTTCAAAATTCAATTTGCTTTCTATCGGGTTGCTCGACCACCACCTAGTTGCATGCTTTGATAATTTTTTTCTTAAAGTTCTTGTTGTTCGACACACATGCAAAGAGAACACAATTTTTTATTCGGTGAGATATCAATTCGTATGACAATCAGCGATAAAATATGAGACCTATAATGACGTCCGGGGAATTTTATGCGATGACTGCGGCTCGTGATTTGACAATTTAATTGTGTTACAGATTTCGTTTCAGACGAAGTCAGTGCCGGTATTTCAAAACTGTTGATTGCGGTTGCTGGCTTCATCCTGATCAGTCTTCTAATAATCTGCCTACTTCTGCAACTTCTCATCTTCACAACCAGAAGATACAGTAACAACAAGAACAATTACCCACCACCCCATGTGTCTGTCGGGAGAAGTGATTCCATGTCTTTGAACACTATCAACCCTACCCCGTTGAGTGTGGTCGTGGCTAGCACGTCCAATCTTGATGGAGGTGAATTTGGTTGGCCTTTATCGTTTTCATTGATCAATTTCACATGAATTGCATTTGTGCACCCAACCCCCCCCCCCCCCCCCCCCAATCACACATCTCATATTTTGCTTAATGATTTACTATGCAATGACACGTGCTCTATTTAATTGAGGAGACGCAAAAAATATTGGGGGACGGGGTCAAAAGTGTACATGTAGGTGTTATCAGTTGTATGAGTACTCAATCATGATGTTCTATTATAAAATACGTACAGGGATGTGTATATTATTACTATTGTCGATCGCTAACAGGACCACAGGCACCAGTATAAAAATCAATTTAACAATGTTTCGTTCCAAAATACAGGTGTACAGGTTCCTTAATATACTCTCAGCTTTGTGGCAATAAGCAGTGGCAATAATACTTTATCTAATGGTTAAGTGACTCTGCCTGAAGGCACTCAGAACTTCTGGCGTTTATCGAGAACCGCGAAGTGGTTCGAGATTTTAAGTCAGAATTTCGAAGTGACATCTGCAGAGTCACGTAACCATGCTTAAAACACGAAACGGGCAAGTTTTAAAATGACGAAAGTCAACGGAATCAACTTCTGGCTAAGTAGCAACTTCTGGCATTTTAACTTCTGACACTGCAGACTTTCGGCATTTTAAAATGTGCAAGTGAGTGTTTTTAAAAAAATTTTAAAACAGATACCTTGCCGGCAGTTACCACAATCCATACCAATGCATATGGTGTATAAAATAAATTTATCAGATATGGGTTTGATTACTTTGAACCAATCCAAAAGGGTGATTTTAAAAACTAAAGAGTTTACATAAGACAACAAAAAATATATTCAGTCGGCTTCACGTTTTGTTTTCTGTTTTTACAACCTTTAAAATTATAAATTATACATTGTTTATTTTCTTGTTTTGCCATGATTTAAATTTTTTGAAAACCTAATGAAAATAAGAAAGTTGAAAATGAGTTGAAAACAAAGTGCTCAACAACTTTCCCACTGTTATACCAGAATCAAGAGAAACAGTAGCCAAGTGGGATACTCTTGAATTTTGGTGTCTTTTAAAATGAGTTCCCTGGAGTAAACAAAAAAATAAAAAAAAGTTTTCTGGTAACAACGTCCCATTAAATTTCTAACTATTGATGCTGATGCGGGGTAAGCGTCTTGCATTGCACCATTTTCTAGCTTTTTTTAAGTATCATCTAAGTATGAAATGTCTTTCTTTATTCTTTCTCCTTTTTTCTTATTTGTCTTTCTTTCCCTATTCCTTCCTTCCTTTCTTGCTTTCCTTCGTTCTTTCTGAAAGTTAGCACCCCCTAGTTTTAGGAAGTAAAGATTCATTTTTTAACGCACTATCATTATATGTTATAATCAAAGTTAGGAAAAATTACTGACACCACTTATCCCCCTGACTATTTTTCTTGCCTGAATAAAAAATTCCCGTAATACGTAATGGTAACTTACTAAGTACCCATCGTAAATTTGACAAGTTTCATCTAAAGTTTCATTTTTAAAAGAAAATTGTTTGAAAATGTGATATCTTTTCACGTTTGGTCGACTATGATTGAGCTTGCATTTGCGTTAAACATTAGAGAGAGAGAGAGAGAGAGAGAGAGAGAAAAGATATGAATTAGATGCAATTTTGTGACAACTTTCTTTTTCTGGTGAGACTCGGATGAAATGCGTCAACTTTACATTGGGGTAAGTTACCGTTATGTATCATCTGGACTTCACTCCTAGGCAAGACCACCAGCCAAAGGATCAATGGTGCCATAAATTTTTATTGTCAAATGGAGTGACATTGAGTCAAAAATTCGATTTTTAGATCGCAACACTAGGGATTGCTATTTTTTTTTTGACGTTCAGTATAGTTTTGGGCCAATTTCTATGGAGTTTTTCTCTGAGACAGACTTCATACTGATTTTTCTTTCAACTAGAAGAAGAAGCAAGCGAAAAATTCACAATACGCGCCATGTCTATATCACTATACCTAGAGCAGGATCAGAATAGTGCTCTTGAATTTTTCATGAAATCTCTCCTAGATGCCATGCTCAAAATTCTGGGTGTGATATTAAACAAAAAAAAATTAGATTGATTCACTACTGAAGTGTTGAAATTCAGACAAGGTACTGTTTACCACCATTCATCATAACGCATACTGCTTTAAAACAGCATTCAGCTATATAACAATCAGAATTTACAACTGGGAGTCATGAACGACAATTCAATTCTCACCAATGTGATCACAAGATTAATTTTCTGAAGATAGTGGTTAATCATCGGCGTGTTCAGTATCGGCACGATTAGCAACCGCGCCAAATGAAAACAAAGCGAATTGTTTGACAAACAGGATCCAGTCCGTTCCTCAATCAAGCCCAAGCTTTGGAGATATATAATTGTTTCACGCCAGGCGCACGTTATATTTTTTTAATATAAAAACAGTCTAAATAACAACTCAATATAAGTGGGGGTCATAAAAAACACTGGGCAGTAGAACAGAATAGATTCAAACAACACAATATCACGCATCATTTCATGTTCGGACGTTAATTTTTAGCCCCTCAGGCAGATGTTTCTCGAAGCATGACCAAAAGATTTAGACTTTCATCAGTACATAATATACTTTCTTAAACGTTCGAACGACCGCTAAATGTTTGAAAGTTTTCATGCTTCGCTTTCGATCTGTTGACACTTCTGATAATTTAAATGTAACACAGGTATTTGGAAAAGTTTTGAGTCTATCTCATTGTATCCAGGGTTGAAGTTTCTTTGATTTCATTCAAGGATCATATATGATTTAATACTGTCCATACTTGATTTCTTAGTACGATCCTTGTATGAAACCAAAGAAATCATATATGATCCTTGTATGATTACCAAGAAATCATATATGATCCTAGTACGCATACCAATAATCATTCATCTATTTTTTGAAAATCTTTAACCATTTATGTTTTTGTTTTTATTCGGTAGGGCATCACCTATATGATACCCCGGCATCACATTGTGATCCGCCAAAAGTCCCTAACGTACAATATCAATTGCAAGTTGGGCACAAAATAATATTATTATTAATGTATGTACAATCAAATTCCATCAATTTAAATGGCACCAATAATTAAAATAGAAAGGTCGAAATTTCGGAAAGATGAGTTTATGCTCCTGTTTTTCAGAGTTTTTTTCCTTTAAAATCAATTGATTCCTCTTGTTGCTGGGAGCCTTTTCAAGCGCCGGGAAGGGCTTCTGCTGGCTCTGCTTGCTTTTACTCTTTTTCTTGGTGTTCTTGGCTAGCCTCGTAGAAGTTGATTAGTTCGATGTATTTCGATACGTGGTAAAACATCAAAAAATTTTTTATTCAAAGTAAAAAAAGTAGTTTATTATGAAAAATTATTCAAGAAGTAATAAAGATTGAGAGTGAGAAAAGTAGATAAAAAGATAAATAAACAAATAAAAATTGGGCTGCGCTCGCGTCAGGGAATGAGTTATTGAGCCTGATTTGATCAGAGAATTAAAGGGCTGCGCTAGTCGTAAAAAGTGTAATTAGTGTAACTTTGTTCATGAAGGCAAGCGTTAAGACGCGTCAAAATAAATCGAGGGAAGGAAGTGTTTTGAAGAATGAAGTAAAATACAGAAGGAATAAGAAGTTAAAAGTGCTATGCTAACCTAAACTTTAAAACCACTGAACCAAACCGCCCATAGCACTGTATTATGTCGTTAGTTGTATAACCGTAGCCTAACTTTGATAAAGATATCAGTGGGTGGAATGTAAAAAAATGAGAACATTTTCTAGGTTTAAAATGATATTAATCGATTAACATTCTTCAGTAGAAAAAAGCTGTGTAAATTGCTGTTGTTTTCCTTGTGTTTTTCACAGCTAAGCCCCGAATTTACTAGCTGAGCGGCTGGCTTAGCTGTTCAGTTAGGACGTTGTTGGTTCGACTTTTGCCTCGAATGAACTACGCAAGCGCCTGGCAATAAGTCAATGGATGATAGTTGTTCTGGCTTTTCTACGATATAGAAACTGGTAAAGAACATTAGCAGGACAGATGGTCCAGTGTGCTCTGATAACTGTTTTTTGGACGTTGTCTCTTTTTCTGGATCAGTTCAAGTATTGATTCGATCTTGTTTTCTTCTGCCCGTTTCAGGTACTCATTTCCTAATCTAATCTGAAAATCTCTTACTGCAGGTATATTGGCCACTTCTTGGAGTTTTTTGACACTGAACTAGCGGGGTTTCCTCATACAAATTATTAGTGCTCTATTTTGGGTCAGTTGTATGTTGTTGATAATTGAATTAGATTGGTCAATCCAGCAGGCATTCGCATAGAGAAATAGAGGTCGAACCCATTTAGTTTCAGCTCTCTTCTTTTTTCTTCTTGTCACGAATAAGTTTAGTAGTTTCATGTCCAAAGGGAAGTCTTTTTTGTTGGATATACGACTTCTGTAGCGAGAATTGAACAATCTGTACAAGTAATTCATTTAGTTGATTTAGTTCTTCTGCTTTTGGATAGACTGGTGGATATAGCACAGAGTTTTCGTATCCTTGTCTGATAATCTGGTTGAATTTTTTGAAGTTGATTTTTGCCTTCAAATTGAATTTGCTCTGAGTCATTATATTCAAGGTAGTAATGGTTGAGCTGTGGTCACTACCAAAGTCATCGGAAACATAAAATGTGTCAAAAAACTTGAAGGCTGATCGATCGGCGAAATATAGATCTAGCATATTTCGACATTCTCCTTGATATGATTGATATGTGTGGTAACCGTTATTTAAAAGCTTGAATTTTCCAGTTTCAATAGTTTCAATTATTTTATCACCCATTTCAATGTTATATGTGCAATTCAGCTCTTGATGTGGAGCGTTGAAATCTCCACAGATAAAAACGTTCTTCATTTCAGTTTCAAAAACTTCTGGTAGACTCAAATCGCGACCTGGTGAGTTGTAAAGTGCTATAACTCAGAGATGACCTATAACAGGTACTTCAAAGCATGCTATTTTAATTTCGAAATTTTTCCTCGCTCGTTTCCATCAAACTTTTCTGGTTTAACTTCTATTATTGTCGTTCCCTTCTTTGCTAAAATGATTGAGCCATGTGACTTACTTGCTCTCGTTTCCGTAACTACGAAATAATCATCGGTTAGATATTCTTTTTGCCAGCTTTTGACTTTATTCAGGCACACAATATCAATATCTTTTTCCTTCAAAAACACGAGAAACTCTAATTTTTTGTGGGATACGCCTCGGCAGTTCCATTGCAAAATTTTAATTTTTCCATGTTGGCTGAATTGATGGCTTTTTGTTGAAAATTGTTGCGTTGAAACATTCGTGAAATTGTTGTTAGCTTTTTGATGCTATCATAATTTTTTTGACCTTCTATTTTATCACCAAAAATTCTGCTTGCACTAATACTGACAACATTGATGATATCACTGTAAGACATTGTATTGAAAGTTGAACGGATTTTGCTGAGTACTTCAGCAACCAGAACACATATGTTTTATGCTGAAAAGTTGAGTTTGTTTGTGGCATTTCGGTTTGTCTTTTTGCCACTGCTGAGTACTTGATATCTTGTTTTCTCTTTGTCGCTTCAACAACGGCGTTTTGATAGGAGGAGCAACTTTTGTACACAGATGCTCGCGATCCACCCCAATTTGCACATTTGACATAATCTTTTGGTTCGGCGCATTGTTTTACTGTGTGCTGGCCTGAGCATCGCAGGCAACGTTTTTACACTTAATGGCGGAGTGCCCATATTTCTGACACTTGAAGCATTGTTTAACATGTGGCGGCTCTTTGCTTGGTTCACATCTGTAGATTAGCCAACCAATCTTTACACCGTGCCTTTGTGCTGCTAAAACATGATTTGTTAAATCTGTTATTACTTTGATAAGCTTTGTAGGTTTGCCACTGGCTCGGCTCATAATCTTTGACACTTTTACTACATTCATTCCGTTATTAATTAAGAGTTCCTCTTTTATTTCATTTTCTTGGATGCTGTGATGCACATTGACTATAACACAGCTTGGTTTGGACTTGGCTTTTGGCAGTGTATTTCTCGTGTTCACTTTAGCGTTAGGGAATACTTGTTGCAGGTTTGTATTTGACATAAGACTATCTCTGGAGGCTTTGTTTTCCGGTTGGATAAAGAAGTCGGAAGAGTTTGGCAATTCTCTAATTCGTTGTATTTTCAATTCTGGGAATTTTGACTTCATAGCTAGGGCAAATCGCACTTGAGTTGGTCTCGGATTGATTGTTATAACTATTGGTCTAACTGACTCTGATACGAATTCCTCTCGTTTTGGTTTCGAAAACGCTTACGTTTGTTTTGAACTTGAATAAAGTCTTGTTCATCCTGTGAAGTATTATCAGCAGTTGCTCTTGGTTCTGATAGCAGAGCGCTCAGTTGGCTCATTTTGGCCAGAGCCCCACTGAGGTCTATTGCTTAGCAGAACGACAAAGATAAAAATTTGAAACAACTTTTATAGCAAATTTTTAAACAACTTTCAATTGCAAGTTGGGCACAAAATGAAGGAGTAAGTCCAAACAATTAATAAAATTTTTGACATACTCTGAAGCCAGTTTATACATATAAATGCTCATTTATAAAAGAAATTAATCAAGAAAAAATTGGATATCAGGTCAAATTCGTTTTCTGAATGCGTTTAAACCACAAAGTTATTCTTTTAGCGCACACAAAGAATCAAATGTGGAGTGCCAATGCGATATAATAATTTAATAAGTTCTCTGACTACATTATACGAGAATTTGTGGCACCAGTCAATGTATTATGTGTCATATCTGACCTTGTATGAAATCCAAGAAATTTTTTCAACTTCAATGGAAAATCAAAATTATACAGTTTTCAATCTTTGAATTTTTTGTATGATCCTTGTATGATTTCTAGGAAATCATTTATGGTCCTTGTATAACTAACAAGAATTCATACAAATCATATATGACCTAGTATGATTACTAAGAATCATATATGACCTAGTACGAAATCAAAGAAAGTTGTATGATCGTTGACCCGGGTAGTAACTATAAAAATATATAACCCTCTACCCCCATAAACGTGAACATACCATAATGAAGCTTGTTATCTCGTGGGGGGGGGGTAAAAACTTGCGACAACCTTGTAAGCAGATTCAAAAACTCCAAGATGGTAAAAACACAAGTCAGGGCTCTATTATTTTACAAAAATTATTTGGAACGACATATTGATGTTTATTTAACTGGTTTAAACATTCAATTCTAAGATGCCACATTGGGAGACTAGATCCGGAATAAATATCAATATTTTGGAAATATTGTCGCTTTTAGGACAAACTGTTGCAGTCCGATTTATGGAGCCCGAAGCTGAACTTTTGCCTTTCTATAAGAAGCAAAACAAAACCTGGCGGGATCTCCTGGGAGCCCTGGAGGTTCGATCGATTCCAGTTCAGACTCTGGACACGATGAAACTCTTTGATATCCACAAAGAACTCGCCAGAGGTAAATGAAACATTGCACCACAGGTAGAAAATATACTATCGCTCAAATATTTACAATGACGAAACAAAACAGTTTATTATTATTTGTGATAATTTGGATTGATTTGGCGACAAAGAGTTAATACAAAACTACGATATGACAAATAATAATTGCCTAAGAAATCTTCCAAAGAAATTTTGTTTGAAGCTGTCTTTGGTCAAAAATTTAGCACCAACCTGTTATCACAATAACAATTACGTTTTCAATTAAAAGAAGCAGCAAAATATAGCACATTTCTGTGCTTTTTTTTCTGTCGCCAAATGTCTTGACCTGACTGCCCTTTTCCCTTTAACGATATTTGTTATATATTTTTTAAATGTACGACATTCTTTGCAGTCTTAAAATATTTTTTTTTGATTATTGTAATTCTTCGATATTGCTGGTAGATCGAATGGATTTTTTCTCTCGATTCTTAAAAAGAGTTCATTTAAGCCAATCGTATGAAAAATAAACTCACAAACAGTAACCATGTGTTTGCATGAAATGTATGCAACTTTTTTCACCTGGTTTGCTTTAAAGTCCAAACTTCATTTCATTGTTCCGAACCCCACCTTAGTGGGGATGGAGGAACCATTTACTCAAATGGTTTTTTTGTTCAGTAAATTTTGGCCGATCGATATATTAATTGTAGAGAGTTGTGAGTGGTATCCTTAGAAAGCACGTAAATCCTAGAATATGGAATTAAACAGATCTTTTCAAATTTGGTTTCATAAAGGGAGTTATCGAGTTTTAAATTTTGAATATTCGACAGATTTTTTGACCTTATATTATATAATATAATTAAAATATTTAATTAAAATGTTAAATTTTGAATTGGTAGAGTGATATTCATTTCGTTAAAGATAGAAGAGCGTTGCCGTATAGTTCGATTGAAGTTTTTTTGGCTAAAATGTTTGATAAAATTCCCACAATTCGAACTTTTTTCAACAAAAAAGGCACAAAATATGCTTTTTTGGTCCATTTTGTTACAGTTTGCCAGAAGCAAAGATAAATATAAAAGCTGACACAGAATCCTCAATCTGCAGAAGAGCGCTAGTTGAAATTAGGTGCCCTATAGAAGTCTTCTAGAGTTAAAAATTTTCCTTTTTTTCGCAAGTTTAACTCAACAATTTCACAAAAAGCATAATTGCTTTTCTTATTTTTGAGATAACCAATTTGTCGAGTGATCTACTTCACACACAAATTTGGAAAAATTTGGTGATTTTTGAGTTCGCGCAGCAAAATCAGGGATAGGTTTGATCTCATCATGGATTCTTACAAACAAAATTTTTTAAACTTTTATTTGGGCTCCGCTTCGTTTCAGAATATTTTGCTTCATTGGTTTTCCTAATAAAAAATACTGACAAAATTTTCAATTCATTGCTCAATTTTTGTGAGCTCCCATAACCGTGAAAATGTACATATAATTTGTTTTCAGAGAAAACTTCTTTGTTTTAGTGGTTTTGACGATGGGTTTTAGTAAACTTTAAGTGAGTTCTTGTATTTTGCCTTCATTTGTTATTCTTTTTGCAGACCGATTGGTAATTATCACTGAACAAAGATCCAAACGGCTTTATCAAGAGGTGTGAGTGAACCCATACAATGCATTTGGTTGTTATCAAATGTCTCTTAACACCTTGATTGTAATTGTTTTCGTACTGCGAGTTTTCATATAAATTTTTGTTATTTTTGAACATAATTTCCCAATTTTGCTGTCCTTTATTGTTTTTTTCGATAATAGTCGCATTACTGAAAAATCCACTCCGAAAAAACGCTTAAATTAGGCAAATGAACACATTTTTTTCAATAGGTTTTGGTTTCGAGGGCTGCGACTTTGTTCTCTTGCAGAATTTGGTAGCTTTTTTTAAATTTGCCCTGTACTTGTGTTATTTCTTGTTGTCGTATGCCGAATGGCCTGCTTTAGATAAATAAATGAACTCAAAGAATAATATTTTTATATTCCTATTGGTTTTAATGACTTTCAACCAATTTTTTGTTAAAAAAGTAATAGTATTCTTCAACTTTTCCATTTTTGATCTGATTTTTGTATTTGTTTCGATTTCACAATTTCTTATTGTTTTTTTTCACTTTCTTATCTTTTTGTAACTTAGGATCATTATTGAGAGATCTTGTTAGTTGTCTATTGAACCAAACTTTTATTGTCCTGTTCGTTAACTTTTTTTGTCTGGTTTCCTTAGGGCTTAGTCAATTTGTTCCAAAAGAATTTTGTGAGTTTTAGATACTTTTCATTGTTTGTGTTTCTTTTTGTTGTCATTTCGTGATATTTCATTCACTGAAAAAGACTTTAGAATGTTCAATAAAGACGCTAGTGAAGATTTATGTTTCTTAATGCAAATATCTCATATTTTTCATGGCTTCCACACAGTGGTTTCTTAAAGTTGCTTGTGATTTTTTTAAGTTTTGCTTGAATTTATTGCTATTTTACAGTCTTATGACTAAGACTCATTAATAGGAGATGCAATTAGTTTGCTACACCGTTGCAATATAAACTCTCTATTCTTTTAATTGAAAGCTAATAAATGTTATGATCTTTGAAATTATTTGTTTTAAAAAAAACATTGGATTTTTGAGCGTCACTAATCTTATTTTTTTTTAAATTTGTAGCTCAGTTTATCTATGGACAAGGTACATCCATTGTCTAACGAACTACAAATTGCTGCTCCTAACTGTTTTATTTTCCTCTATGTTCTTTGTTCTTGGTACTACGAGTTTTCGGAAAACATTCTGTTTTCTTTTCAGATTATCACAAAAATTGCCGGTTTGTTGCCATTTGAAACAAACAGCAATCAAGGATGTTTACTGATCTCAGTGAAAAACTTAATGCTTAATTGTCTGGGACACCGTTTTCGTGCAGATTCTGATTTTGTTTGTTTTGGCCTGTTTTTGTCGTTCTTTTTGTAGTCGAATGACAAATCCTGGATAATGAATGGTGCCAATCACATTTTATGGAGACGTCAATCAATTTTTCGATGATTTCAGTTGATACATATTTTTTTTTAAAATCAGTTTGACATTAATTTTTTTTCAAAAAAATGCGACGTTTTTTAAACTTTCCCCTTTTGTTCTTTTCTTGTCCACTTGTTATGAGCTCACATTGAAAAAAAGTACCACAAGTGTTTCTTTTGAAGTGCAGTTTTAATTTTGTTTAGTACAGATTTTATCTGATTCCATGTTATTTGGCTTTTAGTTGTTTTAAAAAGTGGGCAACAAGTTTTGTTTGTGGTTATTTTTTTTTAATATTTGATTTTTATCGCAGTCTTTTCTGGTAGTCACATCAATGACAGGTCTCATCAGCCCTCTCATGTATATTTTTTTAAAATTAATTCAATAATTTGATGAACAAAATAGTTTTATTTTATAATTTTTAATCTCTTCCTCTTTTGGTAGACATTTAAGTGAAAAATGTAGATGGTCTGGGTCGGAACATTATCTGCGAACGCACATTACCGAGCATCGTTGTTGTAATTATATATATAATATATATATTATATATATAATATATATATATATATATAAATATATATATATATATATATATATATATATATATATATATATATATATATACATATATATAAAAAGAAGCTATATTAATCCATACAACAAATACAGAAATCTTGGGCATGGTCTTGCTATTGTTGCTGAGAGCCGCATATGGTCCCTGTGTGCTTTTTTCACAAACAGAGTCATTTTGAGATCGGTATGTGCGAGAAAAAATTCAAGCACTTTGAAGAGTACCCTTGCAACAAATTGCATGAGTTATTTCAATATCTCGCTATAAACTAATACAGTTTCAGAATATATTTTGAGCTGCCTTTTAAAAACTTAAATCTGCAGATTAAAAGCAGCAGTCATTTTTTTTTGTTTTCGTATGCCGAAGGGCCTGCTTTAGATAAATAAATGAACTCAAAGACTAATATTTTTATATTCCTATTGGTTTTAATGACTTTCAACCAATTTTTTGTTAAAAAAGTAATAGTATTCTTCAACTTTTCCATTTTTGTTCTGATTTTTGTATTTTTTTTTGATTTCACAATTTCTTATTGTTTTTTTTTTCACTTTCTTATTTTTTGTAACTTAGGATCATTATTGAGAGATCTTGTTAGTTGTCTATTGAACCAAACATTTATTGTCCGGTTCGTTAACTTTTTTGTCTGGTTTCCTTAGGGCTTAGTCAATTTGTTCCAAAAGAATTTTGTGAATTTTAGATACTTTTCATTGTTTGTGTTTCTTTTTGTTGTCGTTTTGTGATATTTCATTCACTGAAAAAGACTTTAGAATGTTCAATAAAGACGCTAGTGAAGATTTATGTTTCTTAATACAAATATCTCATATTTTTTCATGGCTTCCACACAGTGGTTTGTTAAAGTTGCTTGTGATTTTTTTTAGTTTTGCTTGAATTTATTGCTATTTTACAGTCTTATGACTAAGACTCAATAATAAGAGATGCAATTAGTTTGCTACACCGTTGCAATATAAACTCTCTATGCTTTTAATTGAAAGCTAATAAATGTTATGAATTTTGAAATTATTTGTTATAAAAAATACATTGGATTTTGGAGCGTCACTAATCTTATTTTTTTTTAAAATTTTTGGCTCAGTTTATCTATGGACAAGGTACATCCATTGTCTAACGAACTACAATTTGCTGCTCCTAATTGTTTTATTTTCCTATATGTTCTTTGTTCTTGGTACTACGAGTTTTCGGAAAACATTCTGTTTTCTTTTCAGATTATCACAAAAATTGCCGGTTTGTTGCCATTTGAAATAAACAACAATCAAGGATGTTTACTGATCTCAGTGAAAAACTTAATGCTTAATTGTCAGGGACACCGTTTTCGTGCAGATTCTGATTTTGTTTGTTTTGGCCTGTTTTTGTCGTTCTTTTTGTAGTCGAATGACAAATCCTGGATAATGAATGGTGCCAATCACATTTTATGGAGGCGTCAATCAATTTTTTCAATGATTTCAGTTGATACATATTTTTTTTAAAAATCAGTTTGACATTAATTTTTTTTCAAAAAAATGCGACGTTTTTTAAACTTCCCCTTTTGTTCTTTTCTTGTCGACTTGTTATGAGCTCACATTGAAAAAAGTACCACAAGTGTTTCGTTTGAAGTGCAGTTTTAATTTTGTTTAGTACAGATTTTATCTGATTCCATGTGATTTGGCTTTTAGTTGTTTTAAAAAGTGGGCAACAAGTTTTGTTTGTGGTTATTTTTTTTAATATTTGATTTTTATCGCAGTCTTTTCTGGTAGTCACATCAATGACAGGTCTCATCAGCCCTCTCATGTATTTTTTTTTAAAATTAATTCAATAATTTGATGAACAATAAATTTTTTTTAATAATTTTTCATCTCTTCCTCTTTTGGTAGACATTTAAGTGAAAAAT
>NW_027450158.1:0-24428 GCF_964194025.1 Convolutriloba macropyga | reverse complement strand
CACTTTTCGTTAAAAGCTTTTTGATTTGTATGGATGCAATCTGTATAGCTTTAATGGGATTTTTTTTTGTTTTTTGTTTGACCTATTCCTCCTTTTCTCGTTTCCTCTGATAACTCAGCAAAATTATTGAATGAAAATTCTTTCATTTTACGCTGGTTAATTTCCCATATTTTGCCTACTAAGAAGTAAAAATTGGAAAATTGTCACGCGGCCGCTCATTCGCTGATTCAATTTCTAAATTTCCTTCTCTTTTTCAGTTCAACTCAGGAACTGAAATCAAAACAATTTTCACGCCGTTCGTTCCCACTATAGCTGTTCCACTTTTTTTCGCTGTCAGAACCAATTCCAATCATTTCATTGTTTTTAGTCTCTAAAATTTTAATAACTTGGAAACATTTCGTCTTAACCGCTGGTCAGAAATTTGAAAAACAACTCTGTCAGAGGAAATTTTATATTTTATATCTGAAATTGTTCTACACTAAAAGGTAAGTGTTAAACTAACATTAATTCAACATAGTTACATGAGACCCATTTTTGGAACAACCTGATTCAAGGCGAAATATTTGATTAGGGCTAAATATTTGATCAACCTGGTTAGATTTTGGACAATATCTTTTTGGTGTAATGATTATTGCAAATATTTTAAATAGTTATTGTATTTCTGGGATCTTTCATGTTCTCATTTTATGTTAGTTCAGCTATGTTTTAGTTTTGGTTCTTCGTTGAATGAATATTTACTATGATTGTCAAACTATTATGTTAAACTACTATTAGGTTTAATCAATATCCTAGTTAACATTTTCTTCAAAAAAATTTTTAAGACACGTCATTTTCAATGATATGAATTGCATTATGTGAATTAATAAATTTTTGCTAATAATATTTTCATAATTTTAATATAAGGTTTATTCTATTTGTTACTGAAGTACTTTATTCTTACCTGAGCAAAGTGGGGAGAATAAAAACAAACATTTTACATGTGGAAAAAAAACGCTGATGAAATGAGATTCATAAACTGTTGATCTGTTGTATTGATAACCACCGTTATGTTAACCAAGTTAATTGTCAATTAAACGTTCCGTTACTGCAATAGAACAATTGTAAAGTCCATCATTTAGTTTTTGAATATTGTTGCCATTAAACCGACTTCTTATTAAACACGCGGAGATCACTTTTTTACATAACAATGTAGTACATAGAAAATTATTTTTTGCATACATGGGAGGGGGCCATAAACAGCATTAGGGCACAAAATACGCCACAGTAGGCGGAGAGGAAAAAAATGCTTTGTGCTGCTCTGAAGAACAAAAAATTCAAAAAACCTAATTTTAAAAACGTGGGGTTTTTTCTTGAAGCTAAAAGCTTATCTAAAGCTAAAAGTTTATCTAAGCTAAAATTTATCTGTTATGAGTTATAGAAATCCTTGTTAATATCTAATCCTTGTTATTAATACATCTCCAAAGTTAATGTATAAATTTCAGATGTCTCGAGGGGCTTCAGGCATTGATGGTTCCGAATTTCAATCAGGGAGTGATGGTGGTCAATTAAATGCACATCAGGCTCAAATGGGCTTCAATGTTTCAAACGGCTAGTAATCTGCTTCACTTGATATTTCATATTCCAAATTCTTGAAATTCGATCGATTTCATATATGATTAATTAATAACTGTAGTTTAATTTTGATTATTAATGATGGGGCTTCTTCAAAGCCAATTTTAAGGAGCGTTTTTAAATGATCTTCAAATATGAGCCTTATTTACTTTTTGTGTAGGTTTTTTTTTGTTAGCGTTATCATCCAATCAGATTAAAGTTAAAGAACAAAGCACTAAAAAGTCGCCATATTGCCGTTCAAATTGGCTTCAAGTGCAACATAATTACCAATATTGACTGGTACATCAATTAAGAAAAGTGGACAAAATGTTTTTTGTTCTTTCTTTCACGCTCAAGTAATAGCTCTAATAGATTCTTAGACCCTTAGATATTTTTTCATTTGGACAATACCAATAACAAACTTAGTTGAGATCGAATATTAAACCGTTTGATGCTCAATTTACTAAAAAGACGGCAGTAGATAGAAATCTCTTGCAAGTCACAATAAGCTTGTCATTTGCTACAATCGTGGTTCCTGCAAACTAGCTTAAGTGTAAAGAGTGTGTATAGTTCTATAGTAATTACCAGTTGAAAGATGCAAAAAATATGACATTATTCTGCTCAGACCTATGGTATGAGTAATTTTGAGACTAAATAAGAAAAAAAATAGCCTGGGCAAACTATATGCCCTCATTATAACCATTATGAGAAGAAAAAACTGAACATAAATGAACTTAAAACATTCTGGAGATGCAATGAGTTAGAATTCAATTAAGTTTTTACTCTAGAAATGTGCCGGTTTGAAGCTGAAATGCTCTGAGCCTCAAAGCCGGCCCCTAAAGTTATTTTAACTTTGAAAACAATTGGAGCGCCGTATTAATCGGTTTCTTTGAAGAGAAAAAGAAATTATAAAATAAAGAAGCAGTCAGCAAAAATAGAAATACATTTGAAACAAAAAGCATTGAAGTCTATAAAGAGACATTTCTTAGCGTTTGAGAGATAATTTCTTCTAGAATTATTAATATTATTATTTAATGCATTTGATCAAGTGAAAATTGCAAATCTTTTACATGAACAATTAGATTTTCAAGATGTTTTCGATTATTGAAAGGAGAGTATTACAAACAGGGTTTTAATTGAGTTTCTAGGTCTCTAATGGTCTCAACAACTCAAATCAAGTTTTCTGTTTACAAAAATGTCTCCAAAAATTCGAAAAATTTGCTTTTTTACTGATTTTTAAGTATATATATATATATTATATATATATATATATATATATATATATGTATGTATTATATATATATATATATATATATATATATATACATATACATATATATATATATATATATATATGTGTGTGTGTGT
This sequence comes from Convolutriloba macropyga, assembly GCF_964194025.1. Taxonomy (NCBI): domain Eukaryota; kingdom Metazoa; phylum Xenacoelomorpha; order Acoela; family Convolutidae; genus Convolutriloba; species Convolutriloba macropyga. The sequence continues at coordinate 21,470 of NW_027450158.1, read as the reverse complement.
GTGTGTGTGTATGTGTGTGTGTGTGTGTGTGTGTGTGTGTTTGTTTGTACTGAAATTGGAGATTTGAAAGTACTGAAATTGGAGATTTGAATATAAAAACAAAACACTTTTTTATTACTTTTCCTATTAAATCTTCAGCCACTGTTAGAAATTCTGGTTCTAATAACAATCCTTATGCAATGGTATCTCTTTCATTAACGCTTTAACTATCGATTAGAGTACTTGATGTTTCAATAATATTAGAATGTTTGATGATTTTGATTTTGCAGATCGCAACAGCTTTATTTTGTTTCATTTTAGAAGGTAAGAACCTTATATTATATTCGAACGTAACAATCAATCAAAACGGGAAATAACTAGGGAAACAGTTTTCATTGAATTTAGAAAAAAGTGGGAATGCGTAGATAATTGAAAACATGATAGCCTAAATAAATTTTTTGTTGTTTTAGCAGTAATTTTTTTTGGCGCAAATGACAAAAATGTTTGCAAAAGCAATAGATCAATTGAACATGTTTAAATTAACTGGGCATGTTTCTTATCAATTATTGTTACAACTGAAGTAGAAATACGAAGAAAAGATTGTTCTGCTTGACAACCTATCTCTAGAAACAAATCAAAATCATGAAAATATTTTTAAGAAAATTTGTTTACTTTCTTTTGAGACATGATAAGTTAAAATACTCACACACCAGTTTTCTATCGTTCTAATTTTCTGAGAGATTTTGATAAGTCTGTTATAATAAGATTTTCACAACACTATCTATAAATTAATTTATTTTTAGTTCGAGAAATGTATTCGTAAATCAATGCAATTAAAAATTAAAAAAAAACGACAAAAATTTTGACAAAAAATCTCAGGATAGATTCTACTGGAAATATCTTGATTCTGCTATTCACTATCATGGAAAATCTCATACTATACAACACTTGTCATATATATCAAGCTATAAAAATTCACTCAATACATTTCTCGATAAATTGTGGCATAATTTGTTGATTGTTGATCCCAAGCATTAATTTCTCCTTTAATCAATTTAATTGGCTATTCTAGCTTGATTCTTGAAATTTTTATTTTTCCAACTGACCTGGAAATCTTAGCATGGTCATATGTTGTAAAATTAGATATTAAAAACCACTAATTCGTCACTCACAAGCTACAAATCTTTGAAACTACGAAAGAAAATGATCAAGAGAAAGAAAGGAAATAGCGCCGCGTTTAAGAGCGTACACGATAAGATTAAACTACAGGCTTGAACTTTGAACCTGTCGAGTTATTCGTGGATTTAAACATGCCCATTCGGCCTAGTGAAGCCTTTAAGAACAAGGAGGCTCGGTAATGTGCGATCGCACATAAGGTTCCGACCCCGCTCATCAATAATTTTGGCATAATTGTCTACCAAATGAGGAACAGACAGAAAAACACAAAAATTCAAGTATTTTTCATAATAAGTGTATGAACGAAAAGATAGCCTCCGAAGCAAATAACTCAGTGGAGTAGAAAATGATGCATTATATTGATGAGATATGACGATACTAAGAAAGCGAGCGAAGACGAACGGCAAAATCAAACGACAACAACAAACATTAATTACATCAAAAAATTTATGTCCGCTTTAAAAAACAAAACTTAATAACAAAGTCAAAATAGCGTCAGATGAATCTGAAAATAAACAAAATAACTTGTAATTCAACAGAAAAAAAAAGTTATTCAGCAGTTCATAATAAGGCTTGGTAACAATTAGGTAAAAAAGAACAGAAACTTTAAATTAAGAAAATTCGCTAAATTTTAAAAAAAATTAATTTTCAAAGTAATGAAAACCATTAGGAATCAACTAAAGTATCCCATAGGTTTACCATTACCAATGCTTCTATAGAATGGATTTAAGAACTGTCGGTATTCAATTTTTGATGCAGTTACAAAAAGAACAACAAATAGACAACGAACAAAAAATCAATTAACACTTGCCAGAAAATGCTTTGGAAGCCATAAAGCAATATTTTGGCCCCATGATATGTTCGATTGCAACTTCGTCAAACACCGATAATGTATTGTGTGACCGCTCATTAATGAAACTAAGTAACAATTAGACAAAAAAGAAAAAAATACAAAATTATGTAATAATGGTTTTTTTTCGAAAAAAAAATTATTTCCAAAGACATGCAATCCATTAATTACAAAACAAAAAATTTGAATAGGTTCGTCCATTTTTGCAAAGGAAGCCCTTGAGATCTGGAAATATCCAGAATATGTCTTACGTCAACAAAAAGAACGTCAAGTAAGACAAAAATCAAAAATTCATCTACTTTTTTTGTGGAAAAACCCATTGGAAGCCAGTAAAGCCATAACGAATTCCTTAAGAAAATATTAGATTTGTGAAACCAATCCCTTTTGACACCTTCCCTTGAAATGTATTATGTGACCCCTCATTATTGAAACTAGGTAAAAATTAGACAAAAAAGAAAAAAAGCAAGGAAAGCCCTTGAGACCTGCAATTATCCAGAATATGTCTTATGTCTACAAAAGAACGTCAAATATGACAAAAATCAAAAATTAGTTTACTTTTTTTGTGAAAAACCCGTGTCGAAGACAGTAAAGTCATAAAGAATTCTTTAAATAATTTAGATTTATGACACCAATCCCTTATGACACCTTCTTCTGACAAATATATTGTCATCTTTAACCTTAAAATAACGAGACCAGGTAACAAAGAGACAATAAAAGGAACAAAATTGCGAAGTTGAAGTGTTTTTTTTTTTCATTTTGGAAAACAATAGTTTTCAAAGTCATGAAAACCATCATCTATCTTCTAATATCAGAACATGGGCTCATCTACTCTTCCATAAGATGCCAATCAAATCGGCTAACTGTACAGGAAATTAAATACGACTAAAAAGACAAAGTAAAACGACAGTTGAAGACAAAATTAAAAAATTCATTTAAATTCTTCGAGAAAGTGTTGTCAAGCGGTAAAGAACCATAATCTATATCTTTATCTTTAAGGATTAAATTATTATCAACTTTGCTTATTTTGAACGTTAAAAATCTGATATATGAACTGCCATTAACGTGAAAATTTGAAAAACTATAAAACATGAAAAAGGGCAAATACCTGAAAATTTTTGAAAAATATGGAATCTAGTAGTATCAAAGCCAGAACACCATAACTTAAGGCGTAAAACAGCAATAAAGACTAATTTTGAATTCAGCAGAAAAATGGAGCACTCTTTGATTGCTGACACTAAGCTATAGGTTGACCAAATTAAGAGAAAAATGGAGGCAAAGTTCAACAAGCCATTTTTTATTTAAAAACCAAATATTTTAAAAGTCAAAACGACCATAAGCGTCAAGCAATTCACTTGACAAATTAATTTGGATCAAATTAAGAAGCAAATAGGACCTATGACTAGTGAGCTTTGATTTGAAATGTTCTGTTATTTAATTAATATAAAAAAGATCGAATTTTTTATATGAAAAACCGACTGATGACAATCCGATTTATTTTTGGATTGTAACGGTCCAAGATTTGTACAAAACTAGTCCTGCTTATGCTGATTGTCCATTAGAATCATTAATTTTTCGAATATCATTGATAGAGGTAGTTTGTTAGTTAAAAAATCAAAAATAAATGCGGCGTTTTTGACAATCAACGAATAAAGTTAGGAAAAAACGGCGAAAATTTAATTACAGAGCACTCTCAATTTTATTAAATTTTATCAAAATTGGCGAAATTTTAGTAAAAAATTTCGAAGAAAGGTGAATGAAATAAATCAGCGGAATTCACTCTATTTTAAACCTCGATATCTCCCTGTAAAAACGAAAATCAGAAAAATTTTTTAATTCCATATTATACGCTGGACAAGCTTTCTAATGATACCAGTCTCAACTCTCTACGATGAATATATCGATCGGCCAAAATTGACTGAACAAAAAAACCCATTTGAGTATATAGTTCCCCCCCCCCCCCTCAAGAGGGATCGGAACAATTAATGTCGAAAAACAGCAGCAGTCCAATTTTTTGAACTAACTGGCGTATGCGATTGTGGGGACCGACTTAACTCCCGATTTACTATCGGAGAGTATACGATTCTATCTTTTTTTGTTCACAGTGCATTATTAACGGACACAAAGTAAATCCAAATTCTACTTGAAAAATTATAGTTTCGAGTTTATTGTCCATATAATTCAAAAACATCTGACATTTCTTCCAGGTGGCTCCGGCGGTGGGTTGGGTGTGCTGTTCGAGCAGTATGGACATGAATTGGGTGTTCTCGAGTCAATCCAGTCAATTGTGAATCCACTTCTGGCACTTGTGAGCATGCTGATCAACCTGTATATCGCCAGATTTGTCATCATGAGTCCGGCACTGCACAAGTTCACATACATCATGGTCGCGTACCAGGTGAAATATGATCAATGTTTAATATTTACTTAGGCTGTTGACATTCCTGCATTCACTCGGCGCTCAATTTTTAGTTTTTCTAATTGTTTATTGTAGTTACAACAGGTGGAATTTGTAGCTCTAATAGTTGTTATTGTTCCAAACCCCAATGTAAGTGGAGGTTAGGAACTTTATACCAGATGTATTTTTTTGAAAGGCCAATTATGGCCAACCGATATCTTTTGCAGAGAATTTTAAAAGTGGTATCAATTGAATCGTCTATAAAGTGCTATAAATGGAATCGTTTGCTGAAGAAACCTTTTCAAAAATCTTCTTGTTTCTTGAAGGAACTTTGAGCCTCAATGTTTCTTAGAGAAAACAAAAGTTCAAAAGGGTTTTACGTTTTGACGTTTTCAGGCATCGTATGTAAATTTTATGAGTATTTTATGAGCATTATATTTCATAGATATTTCTAATAGCTCCGATAGCGATAGCTGGGCAGGGCTATTACTGGCCTTCTATTGGTTCTCATCCTACTCGAAGAGGAGTTATGGTGATCTGACAAAAAATAGCACGACCAATTTTTCCCTGAGCGAATAGAATGTTTTGTGTGGCCTTTGCGAAGCAGTTGTTGCTATATAATGAGTTGTTTTTCAGTTGTTCTGTCAATGTCCCAATATAGAAAAAAAAAGATTTTTTCCAGGTTTCACAGTTTCAGGGAAGTTTTTTTCAGTGTGGGTGAAATTTTATTCAGTGCTGTGATTAGCTTTTTAGTTTGATTGGTATCAGCAACATGTTGTTTACGGCACATAAATTTTTTAACATCAGCCTTATTCCTGAGTTGTCTTATTTTGACGAATTTTCTTCTGCCAGTAGGAGAATACAGCCAAATATTCGACGGGCCTGTTTATAATGAAATAAATTTTCGTGCTTTTTGAATGAATTATTGTCCAATTTGCTCTTAATTTTTTTAATTGTCAATTAACGTATAATAGGTTTTGTTGGCAGTCCCTCACCAAACTGTAAGAGTATTTAAAACACATTGAAGATCAAATTCTGGAATGCAGCGAAACTTGCAGAGAATTTTGTAAAACAGAAGTGTTGTCAAATTTTCCTTCGTTTCTCTCTCTCTCTCTCTCTCTCTCTCTCTCTCTGTTTTGTTTGTAGTTATTTTTTCTGGTTATTTTGGTTTAACAGATTGTCTGTCATTGATTCACTAAAAATGACATTTCTCAACAACATATCCCAGTTCAAGAAACAATTTTGAGATTTTTTACAAATTTTATTAGGTTCACTTGTCTTCATTTTTGTTTTAAATTTTTTTTAACTAAAGAACTTCATGAATTAAACAGTTTATCCGAGATTTTAGCTGCTTGCAGCCTTATTCACTATGGATTTCAGGTGATTTTCACATTTTTGTTATTTTTTTGTGAATAATTATTTTTGTCTCAAGTGGCTTATATCAAACTTAGAAAAAATAGAAGTCTAAGTTAATTCCAGAAAAAACTTTTCATTTCAGAAAAAAAATTGTTTTTCTTTTAAATTTTTAGGCCTCAAAGTTTGTATCTGTTTTCTCAGAACAAAAGTCTGTGAAAACACCGCAGTTATTTACCGGCATTGTTCGAGGTATGTTTTTGACGAAAAATAATATGAATGTAGTAATTTGAAGCTCTCCTCACAAAAACGTCAGTATATGTTTTTAACAGGTTTAAGTTAAAAATTTTGTTGCATAGAAGCACAAAAAATTTTGTCTAGAAAAAGTTTTCAGGAAAATTTGTGTAAATCAATAAAAGCAATTATTTTAAACAAAATTTGCATTTGTTACTGCAATATTAGGTTTGTGAATAAAAGGTCACGTTCAAAATACTGAACACTGCGATAAATTTTTTAAAAAATTGTACGAAATATCTCCTTTCACACCTTTTTTTACATTAGAACTTGTGTCAACGAAAGACACTCTGATGTTAAAAGACTGATTGTTTAAGTTAATTGCAGAAATAGCGGAGACGCTTGATATACAATTTTCAAGTTACTTGCGGAAAAATTGAGACCAAAATTGTTTCAACAATGCGCTGTGCCCACGTTCTACCTAATCGTCGTGAGCAATCATCTTTCAAAGAGTCCTGCTATTTCATTTTTTCTCAAACATTTTTTTAAATTTTACTTATTTAACTTCAATTTTTTCATAAAAAGAAGAGAGGAAGTTTCTTCATATAAATAGCTACTGAAGACAATGCAAGGAATGTTGCGACGTTTTTAAAAATTTTCCTTAATTATTTCAAAAACAACTATTATTTCAAATTTTCCTCAATTATTTCAAAGTCACTATAATTATTTCTTAAACCAGCAGGCTGTCAAATTAGTATGAAACTATTTGTCAAAAATTCAAAAGCATAATGTAGTGGTCGGTTTTTCAAAGCCAGTATAATATTGGGGGAAGGTTTTAAAGAAATAAATTATATGCGTTGCTAATCAAATCAGAAGTTACCATTTCTAACACACATTACCATTTCTATTTGTTACAAATATTACTAACAGTTGCACCTGAATAATTCAAACAAGATAAATTTAAACTGCTATTTTGTTTTTGCTACCAAAAGAGGTCAAAAATTGAAGAAAAGGCAACCCACCCCCAAACACACACACACACACACACACACACAAACAAAAGTAAAATGCATGCAAACATGAAAGACCAGCAAAAATTGTGTGAAGTTAAAGAAATTTGTTTGAAAATGGCGACAAAAGTTATTCTGTCAATTAGTGGAGCATTAAGTTCGTATTGAAAAAATTGCTTAAACGCAAATTGTATTTGCATTTTATTTGCAAAAGAATCTTAACAGACGCAATTAATATTAATTTGCAGACCCTTTTGTATTTGCAAATTTTCTTCCTTCTTTTTCTATCAAACTTCGCACTGCAAATAAAAGACGTTTAATTTTCATGTCTGAAAATTTTGCTCTGTGCTTCATTTTTTGAAAAGTCAATTAAAAAACCAATATTGAAAAGGTCCCGTATTCCTTCAACTCAAAATCAAACATGAAGGTTTGAATCTTGTAATGATTGGCTTGCAGTTTAGCTCCAGTAACTGAGAGTTAACGATATACCCTATTGAGAAGGAGAACGTTTAGGCGCTAATTGGATCGTGGTTTGCAGCCCAACTTCAGGGCGTTCTCGTCTCTAGATCCTAGTTTAGTTTGTTCACATTTAATGAGGTTGCACAGCAGCCATCATTCTCATTTTCGACATTTTTTCGAGGCAATTTGGAAATGCTCCTTTTTGATTACTTCCACCCAAACACAACTTATTTAGTTTAATCTCCTAAAAAAGTATCTGCAAACGCACATTACCTTTTCTATTTGTCATGAGTATTACTAACAGTTGCCGAGACAACTGAATAGAAAAAAAAATAATTTCCTGTTTTTCAGGGTTGTCCTTTTAAATAAAAAGAATGAGATATTGATATTGTTCAAAACAGTTTTTCAGCACTTTATAGATGTCTAGTTCAAAAGTAAATAGAACCTATCTCCAAACGAATAATTTTCTTAAACGTGAGAAATTTGGTACAGCCTCAGAAAAAATTTTCCGATAGAAAACTTGTTTCTGTATATTATAAAAGACGTACAATTGTTTTTCTGTCAGAAAAAAACGTTCATATTTTTATAGGAGTGGAAAATTCATTGTACTACTTTTCCCTGGATCGGCTGCATATAAAACAAACATAAATTTTATTAGCAAGAGAAAGTCAATAAAGGTTTCCATTTATGTAACTTTTTTTTCTTTCAAAACTTAATTGTTTGTGAGTGTGTGTTTATGTGTGTGTTAGGGTATGTCTGCTTGTGTGTGTATTGGTATGATATCAATCAATTTAGATTTATTTGACTATAAAATACTGCTAAGAAAATTTATCCACAATTATGCATAGAATTTAATTTGACAACTTGTTTTTGTATAAAACAAAAACATTAATTTTAACTTAAAAGAAATTTTTGTCCTGAGCCAAAGATCAAATTGATTTGTTAAACCTTTTTTCTATAACAAATAGGTGCATAAAAAGGTTTATAATTACAAATTTATTCAGAGCTCATCCCACTAGCGTCTAGAAAAAGATTTCTAAAAAATTGATTTTTTTTTCACTTTTATGCTTCAGATGTCATGGTTCAGCGCCTTCTCTCTAGCTAATTGTTCAGCTGTATATCACTTTTTTCATTTTGTTTGAAATTTGTTATTGGATAAGCAGAGAAAGTTTCTGCGCAAACAATTTTTTGCTGGTCGTTTATTTTATACATTTGCCCAAAATATCTGAACTCTTAAAACTTGTATTATTGCTTGTGATCGTTTTTAAGGCATGTAATCATTGCACTAACATTGCGTACAGCAATTACTGATATTAGACTGAAGTGCACTAAAATTTTTATTAAAAAATTAAATTATTTTTGAAAAGACCTTTTTTCGGAATAATTCAATGCTTTCTTCGTACGTATTTTCCAAAATTTGCAGCACTAACTTTTCTATGGGCTAAGGGGTACAAAACCTTAGTTCAAAAATTTCACCTAATAGCTACAAAAACTCCTTTTACCTCATTGAGTTTTCGCCTAATATCCTACGCCCCGTTTAGGTGTACTTACCAGAACTAATAAATTATTATTTGGATACTCAGTTCGTAACATTTTTGTAACTCGTTTTTTAAACAGCAAAGCTGGTTTCCTTCCTTTTTCCGGGTGTATAGCAGAACATTGATTTTGAACGTTTAGAGATGTAAATGTATTGAAGCGGGGCCTCTCAGTGTTATTTTCTATTGCCAAAAAGGTTGTTGGTTGTGCCAAATTTACAAGCTTGTTTGATTTTTTTGTTGTTGTGATAGATTATTGGGTTCTCCTTAGTCGAGAATGGATGGTTATCTTGTACGAATCGGCCGGATTCTGGCGCATTCTTAGAAGACGATGCATCTCCTGCCAGAAATTTTTGTAGATTCCTACAAGATAACCAATTTTCTGTCAGATTCCTACAAGATAACCATTTTTCTGCAAGATTCCTACAAGGTAACCAGTTTTCTGCCAGATTCTTACAAGATAACCATTCTTCTGCCAGATTACTACAATATAAAAACTTTTGTGCCTGCGTCTTACAAGAAAACTAATTTCTGTCAGATTAAAAAAGAGAACAATTAATTGTAATATTCCTGTAACATAAAAACTTCTCTGGGAATACCTTCGAAACTGATTCTTCGCTCGGTATTCCTTCATTTATGTTAAATGTGCAAAAACATAACTCTAATTGAGCTTGTAATGTATTGTCGCACTAATTAATAAAAATATTTGAAGAACTGATGAGAAATAGGACAAGAGGGTTCGGTAAAGTGCGTGCGCACATGATGTTCCGAACCCGCTCATCCACATTCTTGACTTAATTGGCTACCAAATGATGAAGAGATAGAAAACTTTCAAAAACATACACATCGTTCATAAAAAAACCAATGAAATAAAAACCAAATCTATAATAAAAAACAACAAAACCAAACTCGCATTAGATAAAAACCAAAATATTTTAACCTATTCTTCATTAGAAAAGATATGGGACCTGTCCACAATGCGACTGGTTAACAGGTCGACAAGAAAGAGCAAATAAGTGCGAAGTTCAACATAAATTCTTCATTTTTAAACATCTCAGGAAGCCAATTAATAATGAAACTAATTCACGAGCCCACAAAAACAAATTCATAAAGAAACCAAAGTTTCAAACAATTTTACGACCTGACAATGTTCAAGGCACTATAATTACAAGATATTACCTGCAAGAATTGTAATTCATCAATTTCTTTTCATCAACCAGTCTCCCTTCTAAAAAGACTACTAAGACATGAAAACAAAAAGAAACCCAAAAATTTTACTGCATAGAAGCCTCCAAAAATTTTTATGAAATTAAATAGTCATAGCAATCAGTCACAACAGATAACTAAGCTCAAAGAAATGTTTGAAACAACAAAATTAATTGACATCTAGTGTGCGAGCTTGAGTAACATGTTGACGAAAACAAAAACAAAAAGTAGACAGGTGAAAAAATATTTTTTTAAAGTTTAATTTGAAAGTCGTTGAAACAAAATGCTATGGACTGAAATGTTTAACTATTTTGATTTATACTTCTTGTAGAAGCAATTAAAATCTATATGGCATACAACAACGAAAAAAAGATGAACTCAGGCAAAATAAAAAAAAACTCACAAAGTTTTACGAGATAACCGTGTCTCAGCCCAAAAAACATAAACTGTTCAACAAAAATAATTAACATATCCAGATACGACTTTTTCCGACGTTCTGAAGTTTGCCTACAATGCCTTCCTTTAATTGGATTTATCAATCAAAAATGTGATAGTTCGACAAGGAAAATCATATAAAATGCAATTATGACAAAACAAAAAAGAAAAATTGAAAAGGCGTTGTACCAAAATAAAGAAACCATTAGTTTAACATATATTTGTTACCGACAATAAATTAAAGATCACAGGAAGTTGGTTTATGCCTGTTTTTACTGAGAATGTGCCCAAAATTGAGAGAAATAAAAAAACTAGTGGCAAAGTTCAAAACTCCACCAACATTTTCTCAAAACAAAATATTTAAAATCATAACAGGCATTAGATAACAACTGAACAAATGTCCATCATTTTTTATGGTTTTAAAAACTAACTGCATTTTTTGATTGATGACACTAAGTCATTGAACTACAAGAATCATTAGAAATGAGAACAAAACGCAAGAATTTCATAAAAATTTTACGAAAGCAATTGGTCAGAGCCATAAAATTCATGAGCTTATTTCTAGGAGCCATAATATAATCTTATTTGATCTCGTTATTGTAAACAACATCTGTCATTAATTGAGCCCTGATTCGAAATTCTCGTCCGTAATTCACATAAAACTTTTACACAGTGAATTTTTTGAAAAGAAGATCGCGGCTCATCAAAGTCCATAGAACTTTTACCATAAGGATCCCTGGTGAGATCAACATCGGTTCAGATATTGCTGAGTGTCTAACAGAACCATGAATTGTTGAAATGGTTGCGAAAAAGGTCAATTTTACGCAAAGTTTTTCAGTTTGTCAAAAATAAAGAAAGCATTTTGTATAATTAATGACTTCGAATATTCAAAAAGTTGGCAAAATTATAATTCCAGAAGACTTTTAAATCTTCTCTTTTTGGAGCTAAAAAAAGATATGGCTGCAGTTTAAGGATGTCTATTTTCAGCAAATTTGAAGCAAGAGGGCTAGAAATTCCTTTTTTTCGACGAAAAAAGTCTAAATTTTGAAAAAACTCAGCTTAAATTGTAGCAAAAAAAAACTCGAATCGAACAATTAAGCAACCCTCCTGTATCTTTAAAGATAAAATCAATAACACTACATTTAACAATTTTAAAAGATTTTGGCAGTTTGACAAAAACTTGGTCAAAATTGATGAAAATTTGGTCAAACATGTGAAAAAAACAGCTGATTTACGTCTAATATATTCAAAACTTTAAACCTCGATGACTCCCTCTAAAAATCGGAAATTGAAAAATCTTTTTAATTCCATATTCTATGCTGGAAGGGCTTTCTAATGATACCACCTACAACCCTCTTCAATTATTATATCGATCGGCCAAAATTGTCTGAACAAAAAAACCCATTTGAGTTTATAGTTCCTCCCCCCTCAGAGAGAGGTCGAAAGAAAAATGCGTTCGTTTTAATTATTTTGTATTTCATTGAGGCACAATAAGTTTATCATGTACTCTACGTGAATATAAAAAATTATAATTTTTAGAAATTTAACTAAGTAAACCATCATGTTTGATAACTTTTTTTCAAGTACTGTTTTAATTTTTTTTCATACAAGTGTTCTTTTATAAGATCGACACGACATCTGTCCTGGACATGATTCTCTGAGAAAAAAAAAGTTGGGCAAATATTTTTTATTAACCAATCGAAATGCAACTCAGCCTGAACGAACTCCTTCCCTTTTAACAGAATCTTTCAAGATAACCATTTTTCTGCCAGAATCTTGCCAGATTGACATTCTTTCCGGCAGATTCTTTCAGATAAACGGTTTTCTTACAGAATTTTGCAGGATAATCCTTTTTTGCCAGATTTTGGAAGATGACCATCTATCTGTCAGAAGCCGGCAGATTCCTGCAAGATAACCATCCGGCCTTGACTTGGGATTTTATTAACCTAGATTTATACTTTATCCAACGTGCGTAAAATAAGTAAATTAAAAGCAAAATTTATATCACTGACTTATTATACGATTTTGTTGTCGAGCTATTGAGTTCATGTGACATTAAAAAAATCAAAATTTGTCAACTTTCTTCTAGCTTTTCTTTTTCCTAATGAGCTCACATAATGAGATCAACTTGAAAAAGAATTGTTGTTCAACTCATTTTCTTCCTTTTTTAAACTAACTTATAAAAACGAATGAACTTCAACAAAAAGCACTTGGACCGCGGGAATGCTTTTGCTATGTAAAATTTTCTGATTGTTGCAGGCAAACTGAACCAAAAATTGAGCAATTGACCATTAATTTTTTCTTTTTGGGACAGACAAATAGAAAATCTAAAATTTTCAGGCAGCGGATGTTGCTAACCATCCTTTTTATATTTAGAAAAGAGTCTATTTCAAAGGTACATTTGAGCTGTATTTTTTCTGTTCAATTACAGTAACTACCTGAATTAATCGCAAAATTAGTTCAAATGTATCTAATCTTTCGTCATTTTCGGAAAAATTAGAAGCAAGCGCGACCTCAATTTTTTTTTCGTTAATAAGTAACGGATAGACAAACTAAATCGTGTTCTATCCAAAATTTTTTTTGAGCAACTAATACTATCTTAGTGTTCTCAGCTAACTACGCTCAAAGCTATTCCAAAAAAATTCTCATATAAACCTACAGGTCAATTAAATTGTAATAATTCAGGTCGTAAGTCAAAGCCAAAATTTACGGGATGTTGTCACAAAAAAAAGGCCGTACAGTATGGATTTTTTTCCTATCTAATCTTCCTCCTAACCTTAGCTAGAGTGTGGTTTAATTTGCTTTGTTGGTTTTGCTTTATATTTTGCGCACCCATGGAGATTTAGTCTCTAACTCTGGTTTTTTTTGCATTGCATTCTGAAACTCTATCGCAAGATTTTTTTTGAACAGGGAGATTGCCAAAACGAAAAACTAAAAATTTAAGACGCTGTTATTTTGAATATTCAAAACAATCAAATTTTAAAGAATAATACAGCTTAATTATAAAACTACAACCTTTTATATTCTTGCCATTTAGCAGAAATGTGGAAAGAGGATTTCTCCAAAAAAGCGCTACAATAAAACTCAGAATCATCTTTTGTTACCTCTAAGCAAGCTTTTATGGACAGTAGGAGATGAGAACAGATTAGGTATTTTAGGGATCAATTCTTGACAAAAATTCTTATATGTTTAATTTTCCATTCTTATATTTGATTTGTCATAGGATAACTAAAAAAACCTAAACTTCCCATTATCAGAGCGGTTGCAATCCAAAAACGGAAAAAGGAGGAGAATTGAGGTAAAGTCAAATTACCCAGAAAACAAAAATCTCGCTCTATAAGTTGCCGCCAAATCAAAATTCTATTTCAGAACTTTGTTTATTAGATAAATAAAGCCCAAAATCTGAAGAAAAACATATTTAAAAACGAGGTTTTTTCTCTCTACAACTTTTGTCCCCTTTTCATTAACTTTTAAATTTATGTCAAATTAATTTTCTATCGTATTTCGTAACAACTTTCTTATTTTCGTGAATTCCGATTTTCAAAAAACACTTTCTCTGCAACCAATTCCTCTCTGGAAGGAAAATAATGCTGCAAAGTATTCCGTTACTTTTCATCTGTTCATTTTTTGCCATTATCTATATGCAAACTATTGGCCAAAAAATTTGTTCAGTAAGATTGTTTGTGACTCTAAAATCACTGCTCGAATCTTTCAAATTTCGAACTAACTTGAGATCAAAATCAATTTTAGCTCATTTATAGTTTATCATATGGAGAAAATAACGGAAGTCGTATGCTTCAGTGCATCTAATTAAAAATCAATAAAACAAAAAAAACTAGTAGAGACCCAGGTTGACCACCTTAGACGAAATTTTGAAAACTTACTCAGACTTATAAGGTGCCGTAGAAAACTTACAAAACTTTTTACGGCACCGTATAAGGCCGTAGTAGGTTTTCTACGGCACCCCGTAGCCAATTGATGTAATTACTAATTTGTAAAACCTAAATTCCTAGAACCGATTTTAATTCTAACGCTGATCTCAAACAAGTAACTTTTTCATCACTTTATGGCACTGGGTATAACGTTTCACATCTGTGAAAAATTACAAAACCTAGTACAAAACTTAGTACGGTGCCGTATAAGGCTGTATCAAGTTTTGTAATTTTTCTGAGGTAATTTTTTTCGAATTTTAATTCACTCTGCAGGTAGGCCTGATGGTTCAAAAATTTACCTCGAAACAGTTCGAAATCGCAAAATCCTGTTACGCCTCTTCTAAGGCCGTACCGAACTTTGGAAGTCTAACGATATCTTTTGCAGTTCATGTCATTAATCAACCAGAAAAGCGTTCAACTCCAAAAATCCATCAAAAGCGTTTAAACTGAGATTTTGTTCCAAAGAAGACCAATGCTTACGTATTATGTCTCAAAAAATTATTAGCTGTTAACTGAAGTTCGGAAAAACAAAGGTTTGCGTTTTAAGTGGATCAAACAAAATTTGCACTGTTTTACGCATTAAACTGTCAGTCGCACGTACACACAGCTGGTGATTAGATCCCCAACTGCAGGCCCACAGTTTATAGTAAACTAAGGAAAAGTTCTTTTTAATTGTTTGCTGTCGGTCAAGTTGATTGTGCTCTAGTTTCTATAAGAAAATAGTTTATAAAAATTTTCGCGCATTATTCGCTCAAAGAATCCTACTTATTACATCTATTCTCATACATTTTCTTCATTAATTATTTACTTTACTTAGTTTTTTTTTCAAGTAAAGAAAAGATGAGGTCTCCTGATATAAATTGCTATTGAAGACCATGCAAGGAGGGTTGCGAAAATTTTACAAGTTTTCCTAAAAAGTTTTTTTTCTATAAACACGTTGCTATAGTTTTTCTTTAAACAAGCACACTGTCAAAGTTGTATACAACTACTCGTCAAAAATTTAGCAGTCGGTTTTCCAAACCTAATTCAGATTAACTTTGGAGGAAAGTTTTAAAGTTTTAAATTATATACATTGCTAATCACATGAAGGCTTGAAACAAAATCTGCAAACGCACATTACCAATTCTATTTGTTATAAACTTTAATAATAGTTGCTGAGGCAGCTGAATTAGAAAAAAAATCAATTTCCCGTTTTTCAGTGTTATTCGTCTTCTAAATAAAAAAATTGAGATTTAGATATTGTTGAAATATATTTTTCAAGTGTCTGTAGATGAAACATAATTGGAACGTAAATACCAACGAACAATTATCGTTAACGAGAGAAATTTGGTACAAAACAAGTAAAATCAGAAAAAAATCCTGAAAAAAAAATTGTGACAAAAAACATCTTTATCTGTATCTGTAAATTATAAAAGACGTATATTCATCTATTCTGTCAGAAAAAACCTTCAATTTTTTCTAGGAAAATTCATTGCACTACATTTTTCCTGGAATCGGCTGCATATAAAACCAACATAAAAATTTATTAGCAAGAAAAAGTCATTAAAGGTTTTATTTTTTGTCACTTTTTTGTCAAAACTGAACTGTGTGTGTGTGTGTGTGTGTGAGTGTGAATCGGTATGATATCAATCAAATTATGCTTTGTCTAACTGTAATATACCGATAAAAAATTTCATGCACAATTATGCTCAGAATTAAATTTGACTATTTGTTTTTGTATAAAACAAAAAGCCTATATTTAAAATGAGAGAAATTTTTATCCTAAGAAAAAGTTCAGATTGTTTTGTTAAACCTATTTTCTTTGACAAAAATTTGGATAAATAGTTTTATAAATACTAATTTATTCAGAGCTAAACCCATTAGCGTCTAAAAAGGATTAATGAAAAATTGATTTCTTTTCAATTTTTTATGTTTCAGAAGTCATGTTTCAGAGCGTGTTATCTATGTTGTTTTTTCACTCCTTATCAATTTTTTTTATTTTCTTCGAAGCTCGAAATTGGAAACACAAAAAAAATTTTCTCATTGTTTGTTTTAGGCTTTTGCCCAAAGTTTCTTAATTAACATAAAGTGTGTATTAATGCTTGTGATCGTTTTCAATGCGTGTAAGCAATTAGTGATATTAGACTGAAGTTCACGAAAAAATGTGTATTTGAAAAGTCCTTTTTATCAGCATATTTCAATGCATCCACCGTTTTTTTTCCAATTTTGGAGCGCTCACTTCTACTCTGGTGAACCTGGACTGAAATGCTGCAAATGCTTACTTATAAAGAAACAGTGAATGTGAAAAATGAGAAAAACAACTGTTAGGGACGCTAGAGTACTTTATGACGTCAAATGGCTGAAGTACCGCCTTTCAGTGGTTTAATTGGTGTTCGCCTAATGATCACAAAACTTGAGTTCAAATTTTTTTATCGCTACAAAAATTTCTTTCGCCTCATCGAGTTTTCGCCTAATATCCTACGCCCCGTTTATGTGTACTTACAAGAACTGGTTGATTATTAATTGCATTCTAAGTACGCAACATATCTTTTGTAACTCGTTCATTAAACAGCATCGGTGGTTGCCCGTTTCCGAGTATTTGGCAACAGAGTTTTAATCTCAAGTGCCGAAAAGATGTTTTTCGTTATGCCAAATTTTTAAGCCTGTTTGCTGTATTTTTGTTTCGATAGATTATTGGTTCTTTTAACGAATATAGATTCAATAGTGTTGATATATTAACACACACACAAAAACGGCTTCCCACCTGTGTAAATTATTTACATTAAAACAATTATTTATAAATATCTTTATTGCAATCAATGTTGCACTCGAGCAATATTTTTAATCAGTAAAAATATCGCTCAGTAAATAGGATATTCGTATTGGATCATGGGAGTTTTCTAACTCGATAAGGTGGTATATGACTGCAAAAGATATGTAACGGTAGTGGGAAAACGAGATTAAAATTTTCCCAACTTTCCAAAGTGTTCCTAACTTTCCCTTCTGTAACGGCTTAATTTAACTTTAATTAAACTTGAAAACCACATTATTGAAAACCCTAAAAATGATATCATCATCTCTTTACCGAGTTAATCTTAAACTTATTAACTAGTTTTAACCTTCACTGACTGTGGTAATCAAATTTGTAAGGGGAAGGGATAAAAAATGGAAAAGGAGGTCTGATCTAAACCTAATTGTTTTTTCAACAATGGTTGCATTCTGGTCTACTGCAGATCTGAGTAAATTCAATCTGCATGCTACCCTCTCTAATTAGTTCATTATCTCTATTTTGCAGATTGGGGTGTGGTTAGTTATTCCCCCGAGTGATTAGAAAGTAATTCGCCAGACAAAAAGAAATGCCTGAAGGGAGGAAGGAAAGCTTTGAGTGGTCTTAGTATCACGAAATAGTATCCTACGCAATAGCATCAATTCAATGCCCTCAACCAGCATCGTGTCATTCCATAGTTTCATTTTAATCACTGTTACAAATATCTTTTCCGCATCCGTTGACTACAGTAGAGATATAACTTAAAGTCGACACCCAAAGCCTTAATAAGCAAAAAATATTTCAATGACTTGCTACACGATTTTTTTTGTCGAGCTATTGAGTTCATGTGACATCAAAAAAATCAAATTTTATCAACTTTTTTGTAACTTTTGATTTTCTTAATGAGCTCACATAATGAGATCAACTTGAAAAAGAGTTGTCGTTGAGCTCATTAATTGTGTTCGTTTTTACTTTAACTGATAAAAAGTCGCTCTAAATGAACTTCAACAAAAAGCACTTGGAAATTGGGAAAGCCTTTTCTATGCAAAATTTTTCAATTATTGTAGGGAAACTGAGCCTCAAATTGTGCAGTTGGCCAAACACTTTTTTTCCTTTTGGGACCGATAACTAGCAAAACCCTAAAACCATATTTTTCAGGCAGCGGATGTTGCTAACTATAGATTTTTCATTTTAAAAAGAGTTTATTTCAAAAGTACACTCTAGTTAAACTTTTTCTGTTCAATTACATTAACTATCTGAATCAAACACATAAATATTTCAATTGTATCTGATCCATCAACCTTTTCGGATATAAAATTGGAAGCACGCGCAACCGTAAAATTTTTTGTTCATTAATAAATACTCAATTGGTACAAAAGAATTCTGCACAAACTAAACGGAGAATGGTTTTTATTAATTTTTGAAAAAATTTTAACAGCGAGAATTTGGCATGGTTCAGCCTGCTATTTCAGATACTTTTCTTTTAAATTTGTTTGATAATGAAAAATTTTTAAGTAGCAGTTTTTTGAGATGTTTCTCTCTCTCTCTCTCTCTCTCTATATATATATATATATATATATATATATATATATATATATATATAAATATAAATATATATATATATATATATATATATATATATATTTATATATATATGTATATATATATATATATATATATATATATATATATATAAATATATATATATATATATATAATATATATATATATGTATGTATAAAAATATATATATATATATATATAATATATATATATACATGTATATATATATAAATATATATATATATATATATATATATATATGTTTATATTGGCTAAAAATTATTGTTCCGAGCCACTTCAGAGGGTGGAGGAACTGTATAATCAAATGGATTTTTTTTTGTTCAGTCAATTTTGGCCGATCGATATAGTCCTCGTTGTGAGTTTTGAGTGGTATCATTAGAAAGCACGTCGAGCGTAGAATATGAAATTGAAAAGATTTAATTGATTTTCAGTCCTTCACAAGAAGTTATCGAAGTTAAAAATTTTGAATAGGAGACGATATTCCGTTTGTATTTTCAAATTTTTTTTGTAAATTTTTGTCAATTATGCTGAAATATTATGCTGAAAGAATCGACGAAAACTTACTGAAAATCTGAAAAAAAAATCAACAGAATATCATGTCCTATTCACAAAACTCTAACTACGGTAACTCCTTGTTAAGAATGAAAATCAGTAAAATCTTTTTAATTTCATATTCTATGCTCGATGGGCTTTCTAATGATACCACTCAAAACTCACAAAGAGGTCAATAGTTTTTACCTCTATTAGGATTAATCATCTTCATCTAAAATTTTATATTTAAAAATAGGGTTGCTGAGTTTTTCGATCCCAGTTCTGTGATTAGAATTTTTGCTAAATTTCTTAAAATTCAGACTTTATTGTCAAAAATGGAAACAAATATGTTTTTCTAGCCCACTTTCTTTAATTTTAACGGAAGTATAAACCTTAAAACTGCAGCTATATTCTCTGTAAGCTCAAAAAGAGAGCTAGTTGTATTCCCAATGGCTTTAAGGGTCTTCTGGAATTATACATTTGCCACTTTATTCCAAATTTAAACAAAATTTTGTAAATATAACAAATTTATTATTTATTTTTGATATACCGAAAAATTTTGTCAACAAAAATGATCTCTTTCGCAACCATTTGAACAATTGAATGATTTCTAATTCCTGAAGCCATATCAGAGTTAACTTTGACCTCACCATGGACCCGTACGCTAAAAAAAGGTTTAAATGGGGTGCGGATTTCCGCACTTAAAGACTTATGTATATAACTGAAAAAGATTTAATATCAAGGTTCAATTTTCTACAGATACTCTTTTTTAAAAAAAATGAGGACCAACAAACATATACCATGATTTCAGAGTTAAGCTCTTTGTTTTTTATTCGTCTGAGCAATTGTTTCGTAAAATTTTATGGACTTCTTACGTTTTGCTTTCCTTTGTAATACATTTTGTATTACAATGAGTTAGTCTCCTCAATCAGAAACGTTACTGGTTTTTTTAAAAGTTATTAGCGAACCTAGACAATGCTTTCAGTTGTTACCTACGGTCTCATATGACTTTGAATACTTTTTTAAGAAAAGTGCGGTGATTTTTTCATTATTCATTATATCCTATTTTTATCAACTTTTGGCGTATTCTCATTAAAAACATGCAGAAACACCCTTTTCTTGTGAGCTATAATTTATTGTCTGTAATGGTCTCATTATTAACTAACGGTTACTTAGTTTTATACAACGAGGTTTCAATTTTCTTTAATTTTTGAGCAAAATTGCTCATTTTAGTAATTCATTTTGTTTCCTTGTCGAATTACTCCTTCATTGACAGGTCCAATTGACGGAAAGCACAGTTGGAAATAATTACGGCGTTGCAAAATGCTTATCTGATTATGTCAATTTTTCTGGTTGAATTGTTTCTGCTTTTGTGCTGAGACACAGTTCTCTAGCAAAATTTAGTTGTTTTTTTTTGTTATTTCTTGACCATATTTATGACTTTTTTTTGTTTTACGACATAAACCTGATGAATATTTCTAAGAAATGACGAAAACTTACGGAAAATCTGAAAAAAAAATCAACAGAATATCGTCTCCTATTCACAAAACCCTAAACACGATAACTCCTTGTTAAGATTGAAAATCAGTAAAAAATCTTTTTAATTTCATATTCTACGCTCGATGGGCTTTCTAATGATACCACTCAAAACTCACAAAGAGGTCAATAATTTTACTTCTAGTAGGATTAATCATCTTCCTCTAAAATTTTATATTTAAAGATAGGGGTTGCTGAGTTTTTCGATCCCAGTCCCTGTGATTAGAATTTATGCTAAATTTCTCAAAATTCAGAACTTTTTGTCAAAAATGGAAACAAATATGTTTCTCTAGCCCACTTTCTTTAATTTTAACGGAAGTATAAACCTTAAAACTGCAGCTATATTCTCTGTAAGCTCAAAAAGAGAGCTAGTTTGTATTCCCAATGGCTTTAAGGGTCTTCTGGAATTATATATTCGCCACTTTATTCCAAATTTAAACAAAATTTTGTAAATATTACAAATTTATTATTTTTTTTTGATATACCGAAAAATTTTGTCAACAAAAAAT